>NC_090265.1:1030672326-1030972326 GCF_040414725.1 Anabrus simplex | reverse complement strand
CAGAGTCGGAAGAAAACTAAATTTGTAGGCCTACAATATAAAAAGCTCATAAAATTCATCAACAATATCACATTGACTATTGTTTGTTGTGATGTGCTTTGTGTCTTCTGCTCCCACCCATCTGCGATAGATGGGATTACTGCTGCATACAGAGTATAACAGCCTATGTGAATATTGGTGGAAGTAGCTGGGGAGTTGGATAACTTTCTTCTTCAGTATGCCATTCCTCTGGTTCATAAATTTTCTGATACTACTGGTACGTAACACACTGTTTCTTCATAGCATACCAGCTATTCAATCCCTACACTGAGGCACTGATTGGAATGATCAGTATGCACATTTAATGGAATAATGGCAGAGGAGTGTTTGCGGCTGTCTGCGGCCTGTTCATTCCAGCTCTAGAACTTTGAACTGTTAGATCGGCAGCATAGTATTGTTAAGATGGCAGTGAACTTGAATTTTGGTGAATTATATCGCTCGGCTGAAAGTGAAGTGAAATTAATCAATGATATTTTAAAACTGAAAAACGTACAAATGAAAACTGGCGTGATGAAGTATTAGCTTCTGTTAATGTGGATCAAGCAGACTCTTGAAGACTTCAATGAACAGTTAATGATCTTGATTAATGTATCTCTTAATCCAGGTAAGCAACCTGCTCTTTATTCGGATGCAGTACAGTCTAAGAAGCTTCCAACTACCTCAACTAAACATTTGGTCATGGTTTCTCCTAAAAATGATTAAATTTACTGGGTGAGTTGGCCGTGTGGTTAGGAGCGTGCAGCTGTGAGCTCACATCCAGGAGATAGTGGGTTTGAACCCCACTGTCGGCAGTCCTGAAGATGGTTTTCCGTAGTTTCCCATTTTCACACCAGGCAAATGCTGGAGTTGTACCTTAATTAAGGCCACGGCTGCTTCCTTCCAATTCCTAGGCCTTTCTTCTCCCATCGTCGCCATAAGACCTATCTGTGTTGGTGCGACGTAAAGCAACTAGCAAAAAAAATAAAAATAAAAAAAATCATGAAACCGTGAAAGACTCCGAACAAACTTAAAAATTTTTACAAACCACAACAAATACCAGGTCCATGAAGGTTGGAGTAAATTTAGTTAAGAAAGTACGCAATAAAGGTGTGATCATTGAACTACGAAGTGAAGATGAATGCAAGACTATGGTAAATACAATAGAAGTCAGCCCTCATCTAAAAGCTACAATTCCACACAAGAAAAAAACCTAGAATAATAGTTAATGGAATAGAGGTTAGTTTTCCCTAGAATGAGTTGGATGAATCAATCATAGAGCAAAATCCAACTGTGAAACTAGCTTTGACAGGTGCGAGTACTGAAATACGAAAGTGCTTCGTGAAGATATCTCGAGATGGGAACACAAAGTACGCAGTTATAGAAGTTAGTCCTGCCATTTTTCAGGCTTTACAGAACTGTGACAAGTTGTATGTAGGATACACTAGGTGTAGCTTTAATGAATACATCTGTCATTCGTTGCTAAGTGCTTAGGATTCAGTCATTTCTCCTCGAATTGTGATAAACCGCAGATCTGTTCGCACTGTTCTGAGGCACATAATGCCCATGAATGTTCAAAAATGAATACCGAATGCATAAATTGCAAGTCTCAAAACGAGAGAAACCGCACAAGACGTCAGTATGAATGTCTTAACATTCAACATCTGTAGTGTGTCCTATTTGCAAGAAAGTATTTAATATAATCTATATATATAAAAGTAAGAGTTTTGTCTGTACATTGCTCGGAATTTAAAAAGGATGGTATTTCTGAATCGGTCGTGTCCACAGTAACAAATAAATGCACTTTTTAATTTTCCGTAATTTCTGTCTGTCTGTATGTATGTATGTACATGCATCACTAGAAAACGTTTAAAGATAATGTAATGAAAAAGGGTATGCAACATCGAGGAATAATTCGTTACAATGTAGGCTATAAATAATTGCATTAACGCCGAGTGAAATGTTAGTTTAGGCAAAGGACTAAAATTTGACTCTTTAAATGTTTGTTATTAGTGCTCCTGTCGATAAATACTACATAACTAAAGTTATATAGTATTAAATTTACGATAATTTATGTCTTATACATTTTTACTATACCGCCTATGATAACAGATATTCATGAATTTGGGTTTTTGTTGCTTAAGTCCATATCAGCGCCTGGTAACGAGAAGATGGGTGAACAGAATTTAATGGAAATCGGTACAATGTAAAGTTGAGAACTACAGTGTACGCTATAAATAATTTTATAAGATGCCCTAATATCACCAAGTCGAAAGAAAACAATGTGAAGGCCTACAATATAGAAAGCTCATAAAATTGGTCAACAATAACATTACGTTGACCATTGTTTGTTGTGATGTGCTTTGTGTCTTTTGTTGCCACTCATCTCCAATGGATGGGATTACTGTTGCGTATGGCGTATTTAAAAAAAAAATTGCTTTACGTCGCACCGACACAGATAGGTCTTATGGCGACGATGGGATAAGAAATGGCTTGGAGTGAGAAGGAAGCGGCCGTGGCGTTAAGGTACGGCCCCTGCATTTTCCTGGTGTAAAAATGGGAAACCACAAAATCCATCTTCACGACTGCTGGCAGTCATCTCCCGGATGCAAGGTCACAGCTGCACGCCCAACTTGCCCGGTCGTGCCGCATGTCTGAATATTGGCGGGAAGTAGCTGGGGAGTTAGATAACTTTCTTCTTTCTGGTTCATAATTTTTGTTTGTGAGGAGATGTTTGCTTTGTTTAAAAGCTCGTAGTCCCAGGTCACTGCAGAATATGAACATAGTCATTTTTTATATTTTCATATCATGGGCCATCACAGACTGCCTTTTTACAGGATTTCTTCTTATACATGCCACCATTGCTTTAATGGCTTCTGGTGTGCATACTGTGTGTGGCCTTCCTTTCCTATGGCAAAATTGCACAGTTCCAGTCTCAGTGTATTGCGGGATAGTGCGATACACAAATTTCTTGTAAATTTTCAACTTCTTGAGGGTCTTGGAAATCTTACCAGCTGACTTGCCTACCTTATGCAGTGTGATGACAGCTACACAATTTTAATGATCACTCCAATCCATTGTAAAGCTAACACAATGTCTTACTTCTGCAATTCAACTACCAATGACTTACCTCTCATGTCACACCTTGGAGAAAGGACTGCCGGCTGTGAGTGGATGTGCAGCCACAGTCAAGGGTTGTGACAGTATTTATGGTAGAACTAGGTACAAGAATTAAAATGAAGTCTGTGTAAATCTGATATGCAAGTATTTTGTATGTTATTGGCTGGCATGGGTCAGCTGTCATGAAGACAAGTTATCTATTGTCTCCTTTAGTACTGCGTAGTCTGAAACTGTCATGGCATGTGTCGGATGCAAGCTCTATATTGTCATTAAAGCTTTGTCCACTCTCTCAGACGTAGAATGCATTGCTGTTGCAGAGTATGTAGAGGTTTGTAGCTGGGTGCGCCTTATTACATGCTCTCTATTGTTTAAATTCATATACAAATCAACTACCGTATAATCCCGAATACCACCCGCACTTTTCCCCAAAATATTGGTTCGAAATCTTGGGTGCGAGTCTTATTCAAGCCGTTCATTATCGCAAATACGTTAACAAGGAGTATTGAAATAGATTTGAATACAGTTACCGTACTCAATTAACCACATGTAAACGTGAATTCAGGTCTTGTATGGTAAATATGGTAAATCAAAGCATATGGGTAAATATGAAAGCCGCTGCTGTGGATGCTCGATCGTCATTTGTTTCACAAGTGTTGCTGGGTGCGCGAATAGCTAATCTCGCGGGATATCATACTTTGCGAGAGTCAAGAACTTGGTTACGCGGTCCACCTCGCTCACATTCGAGTTCCGTATGTGTCCCGTTAAAGTGCTGTCTCGATAGTAAGCGATGGATTCAAAACAGCGTCTGCGGTCATTTACTGTGCATGAGAAACTTAAAGTTGTAAGAGAAGTTGAAATATACGGAAATCGTGCTGTTGGCAGAAAGTACGATATTGATGAATCGTGTATTCGTGATTGGCAGCTTCTAAAAAGTAATGGCGATCACAGAGTGTTCTGCGGGCGCAGTGCAGTGTTTCCAGAAATTAAAAAACGACTCCACAATTTTGTGATAGATAAACGTGAGTTAGGATATGGTGTTTCTAGTGAAATGTGTCAATTGAAAGCACTAGATATCTCAAAAGAACTCAAAACGCAGGGTTTTACTGCAAGCTGCGGATGGATCCGAAACTTTTATCTGAGAAAGGGATTGTGCATTCGGAGACGTACGTCAATTTCACAACTTCTCCCTGGGGCGTATGAAGAAAAATTAACGGCCTTTATGCGTTACAGTATTAATTTAATGTGGCAAAACTTTTATTTGCTGTTGCAAATTGGGAATGCTGACCAGACACCTGTCTATTTTGAAATGCCGTTGGAAAATGCAGCGGATATGAAGGGTTCTAAAAGTGTAACCATCAGAACAGGTGGTAACAAAAAGCAATGATGCATGGTAATGTTGTGCATATTAGCGGATAGAACCAAACTCTCTCCATATGTGGTTCTGAAAAGGAAAACACTTCCAAAAGGAAACTTGCCGTCTGGTGTTATTGTTAGAACACGAGTCCGGTTGGATGGACAGTGCGTTAGTTGATGACTGGGTGAAGTTGCATTTGGCAGCGTCGCCCAGGAGCTTTGTTACAAAAACGAAACATGCTTGTGTTGGAAAATTACCGAGGACATACAACTGACGCCATAAAAGATATGAGGAGAGGAAAACCGATCTTGCGATAATTCCCGGACGACTCACTTCTATTCTACTGCCGTTGGTTGTGTGTGTGAACCGGTCTTTCAAAACTGCAATGAAACAGATGTACACCGAATGGATGTCTGATGGTGATCCCGCGTTACAACAACCGGATGATTGAAGAGGCCTGAAATGGGACTAATATGCAGCTGGATCAAGACCAGATGGGCGCACATTCCCACTGATCTAGTGTCCAAAAGCTTTAAGAAATGTGGAATTTCAAATTAATTTGATGACTATTTGTGGAAAGATGCCAGCAACGAAAGTTCCTATGGTGAAACTTCATATGACAACGGTGAATTGTGAATGATCTGAGTATTGATCCAATTTTATTTGCGATTTTGTGATGATTTTATTAATTGTAAGCTGTTTGAATTCATATTTGTGGTATATTTGAAGAAAATTAAATAGGTATGTAAGTTATCTGATTTTTTTATTTTCTTCGTATTTTGCCATCTCAAATTTAGGGTGCGGGTCTTTTTCGGTGGCGGGTGGTATTCGGGATTATACGGTACTTAAAATCATTTTTCTTATTGATATCTTATTGCTAGAGCTACCTGTTTGTGGTGAAAATGTTTGCCTAATTTCGTAATTTAAACATAATTTCTGTATATTTTTCACTGTATTTATTTTATTTTATCAATAATTTGTCTAAATTTTATATCCACTTTTCAGCAAATAAAGTTAAAACAAACGGTAGTTGACAGCATATTTGCAGCAAAACATCATATTTTGTTTTTACGTATGTATAAGAAGCATGAGTTATGATTTTGCTGAAAAAATATAAAAGCAGGAATGTCTGAGATTTTGTCATTGAGTGCCTGCATCATGTTATTATTTATATTGTAACCATCACCACCACCACCTTTAAACACAGATATTTTAACATAACAATACTGCAATATATTTTACTTCCATTCTTCATTAGATATCCGGATGATCTAACGTAACATCTTTGTAATTTTGTCTAATGACTATAAATGTTATGTACTAGCTGATGATGGCCATGAAAGGCCGAAACTGGTACTAATGTAATAATTCATTCACAATAAATAAGTATTGATCGGTGGAACAATTTTCTTGTCTATACATTGCCCGCATCATGGTCATTAAGTTGGAACATATTTTGGGAATATTTACCTCCTCTTCTGATGACTCTGGGACCGGGCGAGTTAGCCGTGCGGTTAGGGGCGCGCGGCTGTGAGCTTGTATCCGGGAGATAATGGGTTGAATCCCACTGTCGGCAGCCCTGAAGATGGTTTTCCATGGTTTCCCATTTTCACACCAAGCAAATGCTGGGGCTGTACCTTAACACAAGGGTGACGGGCCCCGAGGAATCTTGTAGTACACTCGCCAGCAGTAGGAGACAGGCCCCGAGAAATCTTGGTTTTATTCACGACATTGTTTTCGGTCTCCCTGTGACATCTCTTGACCATATATTGAGCTATTTTGGACTTGCACATTGAGTAGAATAAATCATAGATATATATCTGCCACTTTTCTTTTATTCATGGCCTTCTTTTATTCTTTGATTTAGTTTCAAAACGGCGACTTTCTTTCTGCCGGTTCAGTCAATAATAAGATGGAGCACTCGCGTAATACAGTGTTAGCTGACAATATTTTAGAAGAATTGTATGCCGATGACCGTTCATATCGATATAGTGCTTGTGAATTAGTGGAAACTGAATGTGAGAGTGATAGTGGAAGTGATATTCAAGCCCCTACACACTTTAATTTACATAATATGCTCATTTATTCAAGTGATTCTGATGATGACAGCAATGTAAACATTGATGATGTATTAGGAATTGACGCTGATCCTGCGAAATATTTACAACTTTAAAGATAAAATCTTGTGCACTCTAGTATGCTCAGTAGAAAAATGTCTGGTCCAAAGGGTATGTGACAAGCTCAAGTATCCGGTCAGCAATGTGTTAAGGCCACGGCTGCTTCCATCTCCTAAGTCTTTCCTATCCCATCGTCGCTATAAGACCTATCTATGTTGGAGCGATGTAAAGCCACTAGCAAAAACAAAAATGAAAACTCTGGATCTTCATCGACCTCGGAAAAGAACTTTCGGGATCTACTCCCTTTTTGACGAGAACTTCCTATAACTGCGTCTGCTGCGATTTCTTCTTGCCGTTCGTCGGAATATTTCTCATGGTGAGTTTGACCTTGAGTTGTTGTACGGACATATTTTCTAGTATCACTTGCATTTTGATCTATTTCGCACTTACACTCGTATTTACTCGTAAATTCGTATGTCCTCGCCTCGGTCGCCAATGATGTATTCACAAAGACACGCACAAAATTCTGTCAATTGCGGACATCAGTTTATTTTCAAGTTATCTTCACATTAAACACACGTTATACATCAACTAACCATCATCTGTAACAACTGCCTATCACGAAGCAGGAGACTAAGAATGCTATCTTGAACATTTGACTGCTGACTGCCAGCCAGCATGTCAGCACAAACACAACGCGAGTCCACAAAAACAACACCTGTTAAACAGTACTCAACTCCACCATCGGGACTGTCTCTTTATGTAGGTTGCCTGGCCAGACTTCTAGAAGGATGTTACCCAACACCTTTTGTTGTAAATTCTAGAGTGCCTAATATATAGTTACAATGTAAAGAACATTATCCAACCATCTAGTGACAAAGATACGTTATTCTGGATGTTACAGTGTGTTGCACAATGTTACTATGAATTGTACATCATATATACAGGTAATAAAAAATTATATACCATTAATTACAGGTTCTTACATTAACCAAACTTATATAAATATATACAGCAAATGTTTCGTGACATAACTTCACAAATAATACGCTCGTATCGTCCGTACATATGACATAACTATGCAAATAATAATACTAATACTAAATGGATGTTAACACTTCATAGCCATACCTCACAGGTCGTAATAATAATAATAATGAAAATCTACAGCCTGTTTCCAGTCATTCGACCGGGTCAGGATTGGAATGAATGAAGCTCCCATTAAGCGGCGAGGATAGGAAGTGTGCCGGCTGTCGAAGCCTGTCACATTCCTCTGGGGCAGTGATTGAAGAATGACAGATGAAATGATATTGGAGAGTGTTGCTGGAATGAAGTATGGCAGGGAAAACCGAAGTACCCAGAGAAAAACCTGTCCTGCCTCCGCCCTGTCCAGCACAAATCTCACATGGAGTGACCAGGATTTGAACCACGGAGCCCAGTGGTGAGAGGCTCGCGCGCTGTTGCCTGAGCCACGGAGGCTCTTTGTAATAATAATCATAATAATAATCATTTGAGCTCAAATGTTGGCATTATTTACCCATGTGTTAAAGGATATTATTTTCAAGTTATATCGGTGTATTACACGTGCAAGTAAATACGGTAAGTATTTAGTCTGCTGCTAAACTTGTTATAAGTATTTTGGGTGTTAGTTTACACTGGAAGATTTTTATCATGCCGAAATTCAGTAGGCTTACATCGTTAAGTAGTAAACTGCACAGATATGTCTGCGAATTCGGTTCAGACACTCTCTACTGCAAAATATGTGAAAAATCTATTAACCATGAAAAAAAGGTACTTTATAATTCAACATTTCACAACAGCCATACACACATCTGGAATTTCTAAAATGGCTGGGCAGATCTCTCTTGATATCAACAGCAGTTGCCACATCCAACTGACAGTCTCAGTTTTCTCTGGATCTCTGCAGAGCTTCCTGAGACTTTGGAATTCCTTTCTGGAAACTGTAGAACCAGTCTGTCAGAACGTTTATGTAGAAGTACACTAATGAAAAAGTTATGTCAGAATCTACACTCCGAAAAAAGAAAATTAAAAAAATTGACTGTCTGTTATGAAGAAGTCCTGCAGAGGCAACCAGGAATGAGTTAGCTGGAAATGTAATGTCCAATAATGGACCAACTATATTGGTATTATAAATTTACTCATTCGGGACAAATATTTCAGGTTCCCTATGGAAATCAACATTGATTTATCTGATGGCCAGGCACGCACTGCCGGTGGCTTCGAATAGCCTACGCAGTGGCCTCCACGGTTTGCACTAGCCATGCGTCTTGGTAGGTGTGTTATTTACCAACTGATGAGCCCAAGTTGGCACACACGGGCGAAACGCTGGCAAATAGGAATGAGTTAGCTGGAAAATATGTAATGTCCAATAATGGACCAATTATATAGGTATTATAATCTCTGTGACCTCACAAAATTCATAAATTCTTTAGCTGGTGGTGGTTGGTGCAAGAGAGATTGTTTGCCTGTCGGGTTTCATTTTTATTTCAGAAAAATGAGCATTTGTTCTTTCAAGAGAGATGTCTGGATTACATGGTTGGGGCAATGCTTTTCTATGATGGGGGATCAAATATAAACAGGATTTTATTTTTTATTTAAATTAATTTATTGAAAAACTTAAGGCAATTACAATTTATTTTTTCACATAGTTTCCTGCTTCGGAAATGCATTTGTCCCAACGTATGGGCAAAAAAAACAGGGTCGTGTCAGCAGCCAGTTGCGCACGAAGTCTTCCACACTTGTCGTCTTCAAATCATTGCCCTCCTAGAGTTTCTTTAAGCGGTCTGAACAAATGTAACTCGCAGGGCGATAATTAGCCTGGTCTGTAAGGAGGATGATCAGGTGTAGTCCAGTGTATTTCCTGTAACTTGGAGGCAGTTAGAGCTGCAGTATTGTCGTGGAGGATGATTTTTTACAAAATTGTATAAAACTATTTTAATCCTCCTAGTCAATGTGATCTATTTTTACGTCCAATTAAGATGAAGATTCACACATAGACATGTTTTGACCCGGCATTGGAGACATGTATGATGCATTAATAACATAGGAAACACACAAAATGAAATGTTAGTTAATAAGTTTTTTAAAAAGCATGATGAAAATTGAAAAACCATGAAATGTTGATCGTTAAAACAGTCTTGAGCTGAAAGTCTTTCTGTTTCAGTGCTTTTTGTGTCCTTTGATGTCGTTAAACTGGTATCTGTATACTGTTGGCTTAGTTTATGTGTTCCGACCTGGGCTGATATCCATAAGCATTATTGAAGTTGTGCCCTCTGATTTTAGTCTGTAAAAGGGATAATGCAAATCGAATTAAGGTTGAAAAGTGGTGACTGTCAGGAACATTTAGATTAAGTTATGAAGAACGAAATTTAACTTACGTTATGTGGCCCGCTTGTATCACCCGTGTTCTCTGAATATGGAGTCCAGCTCTCGACTGACTTGCTCCCGCAGTCGAGACCGAAGACGTGTTGCTGCAAGGAAGTGGAGTGGGGAAATGGGGCGGGGCTTGCGGGAGAATGGGAGTTCAAATTTCTATAAAATACTTTCCCGCCTTGTCAATACTTAACATATTTTATTATACCTAATTCCCGTACATGTTTCGAGAGCCAATTACTCTCTTCCTCAGCGGTGCCAAAACATGATGTAAAAATTCTCTAAAATGTTGAGTAGTGTACCTTTTTGTTCATGTAGAATTTTTAGATCTTGATCTAGTATAGTATAATTGTGATCATAGTGTTTGAGATAGTTTCTCATGGCAGAGAGACTATTATATTTTAAGGCGCTGCGATGTTCTCTATGTCTTACGAGGATGTTACTATCAGTTTGTCTGACGTAACTTGATCCGCATCCCTGTCATTCCAGTTTATATATCCCAGAATTTGTGTATTTATTGCTGGTATTTACTGTGTGAGAGTTAATATTCTTTCATTAGTGTTGCTGGTTTTGAAAGCAATTTTTAGGTTTTGTTTTCTGTAGGACGTTGGTGATTATGTGTATATTATTATTGCTAAATGTAAATGTGGCATATTTTTCTTTAGTTTTTGACTCTTCCATTAAAGTAGTTGTGGGCTTGTTAGTATTATGTTCATTGATTAGCTTATTTATAAATCTTGTTCTGAATCCATTTTTCAAAGCTATTTCATGGCTGGTCTTGATTTCTTTTTGCTCATTTTTCTTTGAGAGCAGGATTTTTAAAGCTCTTTCTAACATGCTACAATATTGTAGGCAGCTCTTTTGTGAGCTTTAGGATGTATTAAATTTTGTTTAATGGTGTTAGCAGTGTAAGTTGGTTTCTAGTAAATGTTAAATGCCAGATGATTGTTCTTACGACCTGATCTTGTTATGTCTAATTAAGCGTGTTATTGTTCTCCATTTCCATAGTGAATTTAATACTCTTATCTAAACTGTTGAGTAGTTCTAAAATTTCATTTTCTTCGTTAACACTGCTATGTATGATGGCTAGTACAGCGTCGACGTAACGCGTCCAATATCTTATAGCTTTGATCTTATCTATGATGTTTGTGTGTTTCTAAGTGGTTCATATATGTGTTAGCCAAAATACTAAGAGGTCGGTGCTCTCATAGGTAAACCTGTCTGTTGGTAGATTCTAATGATAAAAATGAAATAATTATTACTTAAAGAGAATTTTAATAGGCCTATGAACTCATATATTTCACCATTGCTTAATTTACTGAATTTGTTTAAATGATTCCATATCAACTTTATGGTGGTTTTAACAGGAATATTGGCATACATATTGACATCAAATGAAAGGATCTTGTGGTGTTCTGGTACCGTTATATGTTTTATTCTTTTGCAAAGTTCTATGGAGTTCTTAATCGTTGTGTTCGCTTGGTATTGATAATGTGTACTAAAGAAATCTTGAATAAATTGAGATAATTTGTGCGTCGGGCTACCCTAAAATTGATAATAGGTCGTATAGTAGTGTTAGCCTTATGAATTTTTGGTAACGATTTTGCTACGGGTAACCTAGGGTTCATGGCATTGAGTTTTTCTTTTCAAGTTCATTGAAAAGGAAAGTACTATTATTGACTATTTCTTTTAATTTTTTTTTGCAGGTTGTTTAATGGATTCTTCTTGATTACGTCAAATTTGTTTTTCATGAAAAACAAATGCGTTTTAGTAATATAATCGTTCCTCTCCATGATTACTATTGCATTCCCTTTATCAGATTTAATTGCTATTAGGTCATTAACTTTTTTCTTTTGAGTTTTTTAACTTTCTTTTTAATGGATCGGTCTGTTTTATTATTAAATATTTGTTTATGATAAGATATTTTCATAACGTATTTTATCTCTTCCTGTTTATCGGTAATTTGTTGACTGCTTTTTTGTTTCTACTAAAGTGGTAATTAAACTATCATATTTGGAGGTGGTGGGCCAATTATGTTTGGATCCACTACTCAGAATTTCAAGGTCATCCTTGCTAAGACTTGCTTTACTCAGGTTCATAACTGATGGCTGAAAACCTTTGGATTTGATGTTGGTTTCAGTTGTGTTGGTTATATTGACAAAGTTTTTTGTGTTCTGTATTTTTGAGGTTTGAGTGTGTTCCATTTTTTTGTCTAGTGTATTTTGTTTACCGGAGAGTGTGTTCTATAGTTTATTTGTGATGTGTTTTTCTACTGAATTCCATTCTAATGGGGCTAAAAGTCTGGTAATTTCCAAGTGGGCCTCGTAAAGTCGGTTGTTCAAAATTGACTTTTTTAAGTAAAAAATTATTTCCTCCCATATCCAAATCTTATCTGTCTTTGAGTGAATCTAGTTCTTGTAGTGTTCCTGTGCGTCTTATGTAGTAAATTTTAGAAACTTAGGTGTCACATCATTATTAAGGCATCTCTTTACCTATTTTCGCTAAAAATATCTAGTATTGACTAGGAGGATTAAAACAGTTTTGTAAGAAATTCAGCCGTCAATACGAATTCAACAATGAGATTCATAGTCTGTAATGTAGTGGAGGAGGATGACTTTTCGAACAGGTTGGTGTTTTCTTTTGCGGTGATATGCTACCCTCGTCTTGTTCAACAGTTCGCATTGATTGTGTGTCACTTATGCAAAAAATCAATCAGCAAAATGCCTTGTCTATCGAAAAAACAGTCGCAAGAACCTTGCCTGCTGACAATCTAATCTTGGCTTTCACTGGTGCTGCCTCCCCTTTCCTCCACCACTCCTTACCGTCTTGTTTGGATTTGGGAGTGTAGTGGTGGACCCATGTTTCGTTGCAGGTGACAATCGACTAAAATATGCATAACCTTCTTCCGCAAATCTTGCTGTAAGCCTCTGACAGACCTTCAAACATCTCATCTTCAGATTTTCGGTCAAAAGGCGAGGGACCCATCTGGAACACACTTTACGGAACTGTAGGTCGTTTGTGATGATTGCTTGACAGCTCCCATAACTGATTCCAGCTTATTCTGCAATTTCTGATGCTCTTGCCCATCGATCTCGATCGTCGTCAATAAGGTCTTTAACCGCACAAATGTTTTTCGCCTGTAATACTGGTCTGAGGGCGGCGATCGTGGTGCTGATTTTCCATATATTCTCGTCCTTCCTTGAAATTTTTATGCCTGGCAAACATGCATCCTTGAGAATGTTTGATCACCGAACTGTGCAGTCAATCTCTGGCAAATTTCCTCCGCTGTAACTCCTTCACGAGCAAGAAATTTTATTATGCATTGCGCAGTGGAGGGGTGCACCTTTTGCTCCGACATCATGAGCGTTACTGACGAAATGGCAGGAAATATCTAACATCACGCTCTCCCCACTCCTAACGGTCCCGCCTAAGCATAGCAGAAGCGCAGGGCCAGTCCTACCAACTGTTGATGTTCAGGAACAAAAATCCCATTTATATATAATGGACCTTAGTAATTTCTATAGAACAAAGTTGTTTCCAAGAGCTTGCTACATTTAAATTTTCATCCAGGTGATAGTTAAAAGATAATTTCTTATATTGGATTATAATTTTATTCCAAAGTATCCGACACTGTTCAGGCACGTTGGTAGACGTGTGCGTCTGTAGTGCTGATCTAATGCAGCACGGTGAGATATCATTTGTTTGTTGTCATTGGTCAGCCATGGGGAAGGAGGTTGGGAGACTTAGACCATGCGCTGAGGTGCGTGCTTGTCAAGGAAATCTAGTATAAGTGTACTGAATGTTTCAACTTTCTTATCGATATTGTTCACATTTTTTACATCATCCCAAGGACTATTTTTTCAAGGCATCCAGTGTTAGATTATCTGCGTTTATATGTTTACTGTCCCTAAATGATTTGAGTCAGACAAATATATTAAGGAATATGACCATGTGATACTATTTTCTGTGGCTTGTTAGCGATTATTAAGTCAAATAGTGTATTGTGTGTGAAGATGCTGTATGGTTTGTCTGTTTTAGTGGAAGTACTGTCATGTCATGTGGAAAATAGGTTGTTTTGTGTCTCCAGCCTATAACAGTAAATTAGATTGACATATCCAAATATTAAAATATGTTCATAAGCAGGAAGGATATCTTTAATGTCTGAGAGGTGACCTACCCATGGGGGCTGATAATCAACTCCTATTAGTACTTAAACCTTCTAGGAGCGTATGTTGATATGTTAGGGGCAATCAAATGAAAAACTGAACATCCGCTACAATGTGACCATAAATGGTTTTATTCAACAGTAATTGCCAAAATCATTAATTCGTTTATCCCACTGGGAGACGAGACGATCAATTCCAGTTTTGTAGAAAGAGGTAGGTCACTGACGGATTCACAACCGCAAGCACTCGTGCACTTCCTCGTCTGAATGAAACCAACATCCATGAATGTCTTTCTTCAGGTCGTCAAAAATGTGAAAATCACAAGGTGAAAGATTTACGTGTTTCGCGACAGAATTGCTGAAATGTAGCATTTGATAGGTTGGAAGTATAGGGGTGAGCATTATTACGCAACAGGATGACTTCGTCCGACAGCATTCCAGGGCGTTTTGACTTTGTGGTGCAATGCAGTTTCTGCAAAGTGTCTTGGTAGTGCTGCGTATTGTGGTACAATGCTGGAGGAAATCGACAAGCAGAGGGCCCCTGCACTCAAAGGAGGAGGAGGAGGCCATTATGACTTTACTGGAACTTGTGTTTCTTTGGATTTCTTTGTGATACGGGACAGAAACGCATACTCTTCCTTGTGATACCACTGCAGATGACTCGGACATGGCGCCATTCTGTCAATCTTTTGTCTGTTAGTTGATGTGGAACCCACTGCGCGCAAGTTTTGCGTAAATGCAAGTTATCTTTGATAATGGCATGCACGGAGCCATGGATAACGCCGACCTGAACACAAATTTCTTCCCCCATTATTCGTCTGTTTTCTTGGATAAGGCCATCAATCTGCCCTATCTCATCAGGAGTAATGGCTTAATGGGCCTGGTGGATATATCTGTAGAGTAAAACGCAAATTCAATGCTTTAAGTTACTGTCACGATCAACTGTTACCATTTAACAGCCACGCAAATTAACAAAATCCCCAAGTAGGACAGAACCGATGTATCGGTGCTGTGAGCTTTCTTGCCATAACCTCCTGCGCCGATAGATCGGCGGGCTGAGTGTGAAAGGGTTAAATAGAAGAGGTGAAGGGATATCTTGAAAAACAATTTCAACATATATATGCTATTCCAGCCACACACAAAGTTCATTATGTAGGAGTATTGGATGCATATGTTATAGAATATGCTCATCTTCGTGTGAACAATCAGTGAGAAGAATTCACAAGTTTTGCAATTAAAACAAAAAACTGTCTGACAATAAAGTGATACGTTGAAAGATTGCACTAGGCAGTGTTCCTCGCAGCAGTGTCAGTCACACATATCTGGATGTTGCATTGTGTTTTGCACCCACCTATACAGATAGTGAAGAAGGTTATGATGTAAATTACAAACTACAAATAAAACACAGCATTATGGTCGTGTGACTGTCAATGTCAGATTACCACTAGTTGGCTACATTATGTGTTGATGTTAAAAATATCATGTTATTCATTCATGATATTTTCATTTTTGTTATTTAATGCAAGAAAACTGCATTTATATTGTTGAGAGTGTTTTGATCATTTTTTTTTTTTTGCAATAAACCTATGCATATAAAATTGTATTAAAATAATGTGATAACAGAATTATAATCGGTAAACTAACTCAGTATTAAAGGTATAATTTCTGAGATGTCAGTCATTCACACACCACATTTTTACCTATGTATAACATCCTTATAAATTGAGTTTCAGATTGTTCTTTTTATGAAGGAGCACCTTAAACCTTCCTCTCCAAACAATATTCAAAATAAACTCTCAAAGAAATATACAAGGAAACATGTTCACGTGAATAGAGAAGTGACATTTATGTCAGTCAGTCTCAGAAACTGTGGAACCAAGTATTTAGTATAATTTTTATTGTTAAGCCATGTTTTACATATTGTAATTGCCCGGTGTTCCTTTGTTCTATCATGTTAGAATTTTCAATTTGCACCCATCACACTGTTTATATAGACATTTTCTTGCTGAAGTATATTGTAAATGTCAGTCACATATGGAGCTCTATACACTCATACTGGTACATTAATTAAAATCTTGTGATCACCCGCGACAGATGAATCCATAAATGAGGATTTGGCTAGATTAACACAGACCAAGCTCGATAGTTGCAGTTGCTTAAGTGCGGCCAGTATCCAGTATTCGGGAGATAGTGGGTTCGAGCCCCCCTGTCGGCAGACCTGAAGATGGTTTTCCGTGGTTTCCCATTTTCACACCAGGCAAATGCTGTGGCTGTACCTTAAATAAGGCCATGGCCACTTCCCACTTCTAGCCCTTTCCTGTCCCGTTGTCGCCACAAGATGTATCTGTGGCAGTGCGACATAAAACAACTTGCAAAATAAAAAAGGATTGACATAGAGCGACTTAACAGGCAAGCTCAACTGTGCACCACCTTACGTTATCTGAGGGAATACAAGATGAACCATCAGCTACCAATCTTTGAGGACATTAGTGGTATTGCAGCTGATAGGTCCCAGCCCCTGACATCCTCCATTCTCAATAGCTAGCACCTTTGAAGACAACAAAACATCAATCTTCATCAGGCATGGCTGCAAGAGTGGCATAATAGGTCACCACACCTCCATAGTTTTCTCCGTGTCAGTAGTATACCATGCAAACTTGATCTACTTCGTAGAACGTGGTCGACATTCAATAGTATCCGTGCAAACCATGGCAGATATGCTGATCATTGCAGAAATGGGAAAGGTGCCTTCTACAGGGTGTAGCTGCAAATTGGTGAAGAGTGCCATCTGAGCACCTTTGCTGAAAGCTCCAGAGATTTCTTGGGACACTACACCAGAGACAATACTGGATAAATAAGTTATTTGTACATTTGTAGATATTTTTGTTCATATTGTTTTCTTTCTAGTTAATGTGACATAGTGATATAATATGCGATAGTGATATATAATCCGGGAGATAGTAGGTTCGAATCCCACTATCGGCAGCCCTGAAGATGGTTTTCCGTGGTTTCCCATTTTCACACCAGGCAAATGCTGGGGCTGTACCTTAATTAAGGCCACGGCCGCTTCCTTCCAACTCCTAGGCCCTTCCTATCCCATCGTCGCCATAAGACCTATCTGTGTCGGTGCGACGTAAAGCCCCTAGCAAAAAAAAAAGTGATATATAATGCCATATGATTAATAATAATAATTTCAAATGAAATTGAAACTGCATTGTGAATGTGCTTGGTAAGTTACTATGGTGCAGAATGGCTGGTCTTACATGTCCTTGTAAAACTTTTGCTCTAATGGTATAGGGAGCTCTGGAGAATGCAAAGCCCATGCCCATGTCATGAATAAAATAATTTTACCTTCATGGATACCGCAGTTGTCTATGGTATTAAACACAGTGATTTGGTCGTATTTTCATAGTGTTATACCAGTTGATGTTTTTTTTAAATGTTTATCTTGTTACCTGTGAATGGTGCTCCTGAAATTATTTGTAATGAAATTGCAAAACATGATCTGTTGGAAGAGCTGCCCTCATTGATACATTTTTTTTCATTCCTAACTTTTATATTTGATTTGTTGTTTGATATTTTGTTTCTTTTTTCTTTATCATTCCTAACTTTCATATCTGAATTAGGTGTTTGCATTTTATTTCTTCTCGATAATATATTATTTTCAATTTTCAGATGCTGTACAGGAGAAAGAAAATAGAGAAGACATTAGAGAAAACCCTCTTAATAAAAGAAGTAGAAAACGACACCACTCACAAGTGAAAGGTTGTGAAGCAAGAGAATTTTCTTGTAATAGTGATAATGAAGAAAAAGTTCTACGTAAGAGAAAACGAGAACTTACCACTAATAAAAAAATGAAAGAACATATGTTGAAAAGTGGAAAGAAAACAAAAGATGCATCCTCAAAGAAGAAAAATGGTAAGGGAAATAAGGAGAAGCAGAATCACCGTAAGAAATCCCATAAAAGCATAGGCAAAAGATTATCTATGTCAATTATTGAAAAGAGTAAAACAATCATGAGA
Organism: Anabrus simplex; assembly: GCF_040414725.1. Lineage (NCBI taxonomy): Eukaryota > Metazoa > Arthropoda > Insecta > Orthoptera > Tettigoniidae > Anabrus > Anabrus simplex. The sequence continues at coordinate 1,030,954,140 of NC_090265.1, read as the reverse complement.
AATAAAAATTTCTATAAGGCTCATCCACAAGAAAATAGTCTAAAAATTCGTTTGCAGGCTATGTTAGGAGGTTCTGTTCTTGTCAAGCCAAAAGGTTTAGATGATGAAGTGGCATCTGATAATTCACAAATTCATTGTTCAAAGGATACAGGTAGTGATGATAAAAATGTATCTTCAGAACTTGTTACTACTGTGAAAGATGATTCGTCGAGTGATGAAATTGTTGAAATCCCCAGAGAGGTAATTGAACCTGAAGTTATAACCCTTGATAGTGAAGATGAAGACAGGGATGTGAATATAGCTGGAGATCAGGTAACAGATCATCAAGCGGTGGATAGTGTAATTGAAGATACTGTACAAAGTATTAAAGAGGATGTGCCAGTATCACTTGATGTTTCCAGAGAAGTAGAAGGTAAGGCTAATACTGACGAAGACGATGAAGACCTTCGGGAATTGCGGCGGCTTGCTTTGGAATCAAACAAACGTGATAGTGCTGGCCATTCTGTGGAAACACGTAGCATAGATGAAGATGAGCTGCAGTTGAGATTAGAAGCTTTGAGGTCAGCGTATTTAAGAAAGCATATGGAACGCAAACAACGAGGTCTTACTGTGAAACAAAAACAAAAAAGTTCTCCAATTGATAGTCCTTTATCTTCTATTAGTCCATCAAATTCCCCATGTGGTGTTTCTAATGCACCTTGTTATAGTCCTGAGACCCCATGTGTTCGTGTCACCCCACCTGTCCCTCCCCCTGAGTCTATCCCTCTTCCTCCTGGTGAAGAAGATGAATCTATTGCTATTGTGGACATGGAGTTGGCCCACACTGATGATGAAAGGGATGGCCTTGATAGTCCTGTAAATTTCTCAGAAGATGGAATTGGATACAACAATAAATCTGATTCATATCGGAGAGATAATCTATGTTCAGCATTTACTAGAAATGATTTTCATGAAAGTGGACACTTTGAGCAATGTGCGATTAGTGGAAGCAATAGACATATTCTGTTAGAAAACCCTAAATCTATAGATACTTGTTCTCTAGTAGAAACTACTACTGCTACTACTACTATTACTACTACTACTTCTACTACTACACATACCTCTTCCTCACAAGCTCCAATGCCTTCTAGTCATGAACAAGTGAAGAAATGTATGAATCCATCGTGGAATGTTCCTGGCTACCAACAGTTCATTGCTAATGACAGCAGCACATCATTTGGTTCTTCTGATGTTTATAAATATTCAGAAGTACAGGGTTACGCTGCAGTAGGAACATTTCATCATTATGCAGTACATTATAGTGAAACAGGAACTCACCACAGTGCAGTACCAGTGGAATTTCCACCTCGTGTACCCCCTTCTGATTTCATTAACCAGACCAACCAAACAATAGTAAAAAAGGATGCATGTTTTATACCAAACACAATGAAGGTATCTCCTCAAGAATACCAGGTTTCAAATGAAAACAGCAGTCTTCCTGATGTTTTGGTTCCAATGGTTACAGGTAGCATTCAGAATACTTTGAAGTCTAGGAACACGAGGGTAAATCTTCTTAATGTTCCACTAACAGATACTGTTTCTGGGACTGAGGTTCCTTGCACATCATTATCTGAAAATGATTCTCTTAATGATAAAACTAACTGTAACTTTTCCTTAAATACAAATGTTAATGGCAGTGGTGAAAGAGATCAGAAACTGTTGCCGCATACAGAAGATGAAGAGAGTAAGGAATCTAGTAGCAAAGGAGATGTTTGGACTGAGGAAAGCCAGATTGAAGCTGAAGCTATTGATCTGTCTTCAATGATAGTTTTAGATGAAGTTGGTCATTGCTCATCTCCAGAAAGAGAATCATCTGTTAAATCAGGGGATTCTAATAGAGTTGGATCTCAGCACGATGATGTAGAGGAAGATGAAGAGGTACTAAGAGCTAGAGTACTTGATACATTGTCTAAGAAGCAGTCAGTCAGTTGTAGTAACAAGTCCAGTGACCTTGTCCCAGAATTAGCTGTCTCAAAATCACAAAAGAGTTCCAGAAACCAATCTGTTAAAAGTAGTGGTAACAGTTCATGGAACACCCGAACATATCAGCGATTCATTACTTCATTAAAAAATGATAATAGTGTGAGAACGAAGTCATTACTTCGAAAGCAACGAACTTCAGGCACGGTTTCATCAGGTACATTCCAAAACAAGAAGATAAATATCTCAACTGCCAGACGAGGATCACATGTGGTTCCTCAGACATCTCTCCAGGTCACTATTCCTGCTGATAGTCGTGGAACTAAAAGAAGAGTAGCTGAGCGTGTAGCAGTCAGTCCTACTCATCCACAGGAAAGATTTGTTATAAGAGTTGGAGATGATTCTGACAGTGCTGAGGAGGACATGTTTGGTACCCGTAAGCAGCGTTTTTGTTTCAATTCTTCCTCTCCATCTAGTACACCTCCTAAGACATATTCTCCTATACCTGTGCTTCCTCATTCTGAGTTTGAGTCAAGTCCATCCAGACCACTCTCTTCACATTCTCAGGATCATGTTTCAGTACCTGTAGACTTTGGGAAAAAAGTGGATTTATTACTTAAACAAGTGCGCTTGCAAGAGGAGACTAAAACTGTATCAAGGGATACTGTAAAAACTGGAAGAAATTTACAGTATAAAATGATAAAACATGCAGCAAGTAAGAAATTTAATAGCAGTCTACCACATGATGTTTCATCTACTCCAGTGGTGAGTATATTTTCCTTGTTCTTTTTTATCTTTTTCGGTGTAATGGTGGAGGTGTTTTCTGTAGTACCTGTAAAAATGCAATGATCAGCCATACTATATCCAATTTGTAGGTTAAATTCACTTCCCCAGCATGTACAATTTTTATATATCCCCTCATCTATTTATATAAAATCATCTTTCTGTCCTTTTCAAATGATAACCTGATAAGTTTTTACATCAGACAGAGCAAGTCATGGCCAATGTGTTGTATCGTTTATTTTTTGTCCTTTGAAGCATGGAAAAATGTCTTGGGTGGAATATTATTAAATACCATGTTTCAGTTAAGGATAAGGGTGATTAAGGCACTCATTTTGCAGTTCCTGTTAAAGTGAAAGGTGTTGAGAGGAAGATCCGAACAGAGAGAGAGAGAAAGAAAGAAAAATGAGGTTAAAATCTCTCTTAATATTAGTCAAAATAATGTTCAACACAAAGACTATACTAACCATTGCCGAGCTGGATAGCTCAGGAGGCCAAGTTGGCAGGTTCAATGCCAGCTCAGTCTGGTGGTATTTGAAAGTGCTCAAGTAAGTCAGTAGATTTAGTGGCACGTTAAAGAGTTCCTGAGGGACAACATTCTGGTACCTTGATGACACTGAAATCGATCAAAGTAGTTAGTGGGATGTAAAACCAATAACTATTATTATTAGTATCATCATTAGCCTATTGTGATTGTTGTAGTAACACAATTTTCCATTATGTCACTTGTTCCTTTAGTATAGGGTTACCAATTGAAAATTTCCAAATGCAGGGCATTGCTTAGCAAAAAGCAGGACATTTAAGAAAAATGCCTGACAATTTCAATCGATAACAAAATTATTCCCCAGGAGAGCTGCGTGAGAGCTGCCTCGCGATCATGAGAGACATCGTTGTAACCCGTCAAACAAGTAGCTTTTCATGGGGACATATGGAGAAATGCAGAGAACTACTACGTTAAATAATTCCACGAACATCACATTACCGCCTTCGTTCCCGTGACTTCCGTCTAGCGACTGACACTCGGGAGCCGTCTCGGCTATATTCGTTATTACTCGGCTCATAGAGCCGAACGCATCGTGTCGTCACTAGTTCCACTCATCTTTGATTATTTGAGAATCTGTATTATTGAATTATAAAAGAGTCATGAATAACTTCGTGTGCCCAGTATGTTCTACCGGTACATCCTTTAATTATAGACAGACTAGACTTTCTTTCCTTTCTTGTAGTGTTTTGCTTTCCCGAAGATGCCGCGCAACAATAGGCTTTCTCTCAACCTGTAGCTTGCGGTAGTCTGATGAAGTTTGTTAAAACGAGGACTTTATTTCATTTTTGAGAATTCTTGAGTGAAATTATTAATGAAGCTAGTGTATTATTTAATTCTAAAGTAGCCGTGAATAACTTGGTGTGCTCAACATGTGTTGTACATGCTTTAATTATAGAAAATTGAATCGTCATTTTAAGATGAAACATTCAAGCAGTGATACTTACATGTAACTTCTGCTTCTACAATATTATATGGGCTTCCACCATAACAATATGATAATGTGAATATTTGTAATATTTCTAATATTATTAGCCACTTATTTTCTGTTTAGGATGTTAGAAATGATGCATGTGTACGAAGTAGCATTAGAACTGATAATAAACTGGGCACGCAGTAGCATTGTCAGTATAGTAGCATTGTCAGCGTGAGCCTACAGTATAATTATGTTCCCAATACTCCTTAATACTCTGAGCTCGAGGAAAGTTAAAAACCTTGGTTTCGAAAAGGTCAAGCAAAGGGAGGGTGTATGTAAATATCCTGCCATGACGACAATGCGCGATTTTAGCCGATGACGGCTCCTGAATGTCAGGCGCTAGAACAAAAGTGACTAGCCAACCTAGCCGTTCCTAAACTATTGCCGTCAAAACAGTGCTGATAAATTCCCGTGGAATTCATTCTTTGCATTTTAAACATACAGAATGACGGTTTATCAATTCTTGTATTTTCACTGAACATTATTTTCACTTTTAATTTAATTACAGCATATTTGTATTGAACGGTTTGCACTTTAGAAAATAATACGGTTGTTTTCATTCCTGTGCGGCGGCGGAAAATTGGCAGCGTTGCATCAGACATCGAAGCCCGCGAACTCGTAAGCCATTTAACTCTGGTGATTTATTGTAGTCTATTACGTGTTTTACGTTTCTGTGTTATACTTCAGAAAATTAGAAAAATGAAACGAACAAAGCCGCACAAATTGACTGATGCGAGTAAAAAACAGTGTACTCTTTCAGATTTCTTCATAAGTAGGCCCGTAAATGTAACACAAAGTGATACAGAAGCGAGTAAATGTGAGAAAACACTTGATGGAAGTGCCAGTTGTAGTGTTCAGGACGACAATGACCAGAGTGAAATTTGTGGTGTTCAAAACAATGATAAGTCAAACATTAAAAATACGTTGAAATTTCAGTCAGGCAAACGGAAATTTCAGCAATCGTGGCTTCAATTACTACCGTGGCTGCGCTATGAGGAAGGAATTGCGAAGTGTGAATTATGCAGTAAATTTCCTAGTATTGCCGACCAAAATTCTAAAGTTGTATCCGGATTTTCAGGACCATTTAAACTGGAAACTTAAAAAAAAAACGAAAAATCCTATCCTCACTCGAAGTGTCAGGAAGCTGAAAGTTTCAAGAAAAATCCCGAATGTGCACCCTTAGCTAAGTGTGTAAAGAAAATGGATGCTAATATGTTACAGCATATGAACGCATTGTTCATGGCATCTTACCATATTGCAAAAAATAACAGACCCTACACTGATTTTGAAAGTTTGGTTGCATTGTTGAGCAAGTTGAATGTTACTGATTCTGAGAAGTATGTGAATGATAAACAATGCAGAGAATTTATTTCATACATTGCCTCAGATCTTCGTGAAGATTTGGTATGTGAAATTAAGGAAAGTTCATATGTCAGTATCTTACTCGATGGATCAACAGATAAATCTGATGACGAGGGGCTCATACTTTACGTTCGTTTTTTAAAAGAAAATAAGGTGAAGGAGACATTTCTTTCTATTGTGTCATTGGAGGATGCAACAAGTGATGGCTATATGGAAGCTCTGGAAACAGAATTGCTTCAGTTAGGGCTTGGAGAACTCTTCACAGGTACAAAACTAATTGGCATAGGAACTGATGGAGCACCATGTATGATTGGTGTTCGTAATGGTTTGGTAACAAAAATATCTGAAAAACTTGAGAACTTGGTAAACGTTCATTGTGTTGCACATCAACTCCAACTCACCGTTCTTCAATCACTGAAAAATGTGAAACTTAAAATCATTGATGAAATTGATTCTATACTCAGGAAACTATACAAGTTTTATCGACATTCGCCGAAACGACTTCGCGAACTGAAGAAAATTTCGGAGTTACTGGAGTGTGAAATAACTAAATTGCAGTACTTACACCAAGTTAGATGGGTAGCAAGCAAATTAAATGCTTTGCATGCAGTTGTCAAAGACTGGGAATGCCTAGTGGTGCATTTAGAGAATATTTCTGAAAGGAAAGGTGAAGAAGGAATCTCGGCTAAAGGTCTTCTAAAGAAGATCAAGGACTTCAAATTTGTCATCACATTTCACTTCTTGTATGATTATCTGAGTATATTCAAAAGACTTTCACTTGTATTTCAGAGGCATGATCTGATTTTAAGTCAGATAAGAGTGCATGTAAATAATGCAATTAATTCATTGCAGCAACTTCAGAACACCAAGAGCCCAATAGAAGAAAAATTTGTTTCTGCTACAACACTTTCAGGAGTTTTCAATGGAATATAGTTATCAGCTGTGTCGGATGAGAATTTCACGACAGACAGGGAACATATTTTGGCAAGTGGGATTAACTTTCTGAAAGACACATTTCTTCAAAATGAAGATATTCAAAGTGCCACTGGTGTTTTTGACACATATTCCTGGCCTTCAGGAAAACAATTGGAAAATTATGGCAACAGTGAAATACAGCTTCTTGCCACTCATTTTTCAAAACACCTTCAAATTGAGGAGAACAACGTAGAAGACATACTGAGTGAGTGGTACGAGTTCAAAATAGTCGGGAAAGATCTTCCACTGAGTGATCTACTTGAAAAATCGCGGACTATGAAAGGACGATTTCCGATTTTAGGAAAGCTCCTCAGTATAGTGGCAACAATTCCTGTATCGACCTCATCATGTGAGCGAGGGTTCAGTACAATGAATATAATTAAACACAAACTGCAAACCAAGCTTGCTGTGAAGAACTTAAGTGATCTAATGATATCTTTGAATGGACTATCTATAAAGGACTTTGATACAACAAAATGTATTGATCGTTGGTATTTTGGTGGGAAATCAAACAGGCACATGTAGTATAATTTCAAAAGATGCTGACCTTGAAGGCGACTGGTGACTATTTGGGTTAGTATTTCTTAAAATATAAACTGTTTCTATTCCATTCTTATATGAATTGATAGACTAGACTACTTACGGACTCACTTCAAAAACAATACATAGCTTAATCCTAGTCTAACCTGTGGTTTTTGTAATGTTTATTTGCAAAAAATGTGCTGGCTCCTGATAAAAAGGTGCTAGCTACTGAATTATTTCTACTTTTTTCTACCCCTGTTTATAATATTCTTCACACGACACTTCTTTGAAATTGAACATCACAAGTAACATTCCTTTCACTGATTCTACCAACAAACGGTTCCTTTCCTTTGTCCATTGACCATTTATGAATAAAAACACACGTTCAGTGGAGGCATTGCTGCCTGGTATGGCAAAGAAAAACTGGCAAATGTTCAAAAGTTTTTCAACCATTTGAAACACTTGAATTCGTCTATAGGATGAATCCATTTATCCAAGTACTCAGTGCAGGTTTCATAGAAACAAGATACATTCTCCATAAACACTTTGCATTCTTTATCCAAACCATCTTCTGAAAATGTATTTAACATCTGTCTGACTTTAAGGGGAATTAATTGACCTTCAAGTTTGCCTTTCAATTAAGATTGGACAGATTCTAATAGTTCAAGCACTTATACAACTGAATTGTGTTCTTTCTCAAGTAACAAAATTTTATAGTGAAAAATGTGCATGGTTGAGGAAAGAAGCAAAAGATAGAGCTCTGAAAAGTCATTTTCAAGAAAGTTTCAATTGATGAAGGCACTGACTTCCTACCCTGAGAAAGAAAGTAGGATTTCAAAGCTGGGAACAATTGCAGGATTCTTTCAACTGCTGGATACAATGTTAACCACCTAGTCTTAGAATGATTTAAAAGCTGCAGATAATTTACATCAACAAATTCACAAAAGTCTTTCAGTTCCTGAGTGCGCACTGCATATATATGAAAGAAGTTGAAAATTTTCATCACCACAGACTCAATATAAACAGGAAGAGCATCAGCTCCATGTGGCAAACAGTTATGTAGAATGTGAGCAGGACATCCAACACCTATGTTTTCATTCAAGTCTTTTTTGAGAGCAGAGAATACATTCTTCCCTTCCCTGCGTGCAAGGCCATCGAAATTAACATTGGCAGTGTGTCCAGAAAATGCAATGCATCTAGAAGTACTTTTATGCTTTTTGAGAGTATCTGAAATACAGGAGGAAATACGTTCAGAACTTTCATTTGGACATGCTTGTAAATCAAGAACTTTTATCTGAATGTCATTATTTTTGTAATCAAAGAATTGGATGACAATTGGAAACAACTTTATTGCACCATGATTGTTTGCATCTGTTCCTAGGCCAAAAAATGGAACTTTATTCTTAAGAGTTTCAATTATAATATCTGTCAAGTGAGGAGCAATAACATTATTATGGCTTCTGTTTTAGTTCTTGCACAGGTCAGTTTCTGTGCTAATTCAGAACCTAACAACATTTATTCAAGTTAGTTGTGCAGTCCATTGATTTGTACGACTGGTGATGGAAAACTGTATGAAATGACATTGTAGCTTCTGCGGCTGAACTTTTTTATCATCTGGTGAATGTTTGGGAGTGACAGATGATAACATTGAACATGATATTGACCTAGTTCTCACCGTCTTTTTGTGTTTTTCACCGTTAACGTGTCTTTCCAAGTCATCAACACCTTTGTATCCGACATTAACATAACTATCACACATTGCACATTTCACTTCACTTTCACTGCGTCCATGAGTAAAGCAAGGATACTTATGTTTTAGTTTATCCGAAAATTTACACTGTCTTTTTTTTTTTAGGTTCATTCCTTTCAGGTTGCAAAGATGACATACTGGTACGTAATAGGATGCAATGAGATTAATATTTCACTCCACTCGCTGCATACTCGCACTATAATTTACGGCGATGACTAGATAACCAAACACGATGGCTGCAAATCATATGGCAAGTACATGTAAACTGTAGCTCTCGACACTTCCGGTTTCTCTCAACATAAACGTAGAAATGAAGCGCGTCGATTGGTTGATCGATGCCTGGACTTCGAGTTCAATATATCGAATATTAGTAGTACATATTTCCACCCTCGGAAATAGCGCCCTGAGCACATGGAGTTGATGTACGATACAATAACATGCTGTCTTCAGCCTAAAACCTAAGTGAGCAATCTTGTAACGAAAAATGCCGGACAATGTCGATAAATTAGAAATGCCAGCCGGACATAATCAAAATGATTGAAAAGCAGGACATGTCCGGCGAAAGCTGGACTGTTGGTAACCCTACTTTAGTAGATATGACTGAATGACAGGTCTTAACACTTGGGAAAGTACACACGGAAGGCTAACACGCCTTGCTTTTGGTCAGTCATATGCACATTGAACTGATTTTCCTGTCAGAGAATGATACAAGAGCTTGATATGATTTATATGTGTGAGCAGAATGGTAACATCATCCATCGGTAGTAAAGGAAATTGACAATATGTTCAAGTCAACAACTAATTTGATAACGTGGGTAGCATTCAGGCGGCTGAATTTCAAAATTTGTGGTAGTATTACTAACAGTGATACTCAGGCGTATGACACATGGTAGTAATATTACTACTGTTGGGTGCACAGTGTTTAAATATGTACCCAGTTTCACTACCTGTCATGTAACCACAGTTTCCAAACAGTCAGAAATACATCCGTTTTTACAGATATTGATCCAGCGCACCGCTTGATAGGGTATTTCATTTGTGGATTTCACTTCCAATGAACAAGAAATGTGAAGCTGTAACTTGGCACAAATGTTGTAAAATGCTAGGTCTATCTGAAATTATATTTTGTTGAAAATTGATTTTAGTCCCATTTTACCCAGTAATGATGACATCATTCAGCTTTCCCTAACAATATTTTTACCTTTCCTTTATCTTGTAGATCCTACATTAAATTTTCCAGCTATTTACAACACTTCCAAGTTTTATATAATGGTATCACATCATCATCGAAACCCTCTGGCGTGCCGGGCGGGGTGGTGTTGAATGAGCCTTTGCCATTGTCTATCCAGAAATACCTTCTCTCTCACCACTTGACTCCCAGTTCCCTCCTCTTCTTTCCACATCGTCTCTCAGTTGGTGTAGCCATCTCTTCCTAGGTCTTCCCACTGGCCTTCTTCCTTCAGCTGTTCTTTCTAGGCATGCATGTGGTGTTCTTGTGCCAGGCATTTGGTTTACATGCCCATACCATGTTGGTCTCAAAGTCCTTAGCTTTTCCTCTATTGAGTCCACTTGCAGTTCCATTCTGATGTCATTGTTCCTTACATGGTCCTTGCATTTTTTTTTGTAGGGTAGTTGGTAGGAACTTCATTACACATGCTTGCAATTTACTGACCTCGCTCTGTCTAAAATCCTGTTTAAAAATTGCTGGGAAATTGTTGAACAGTAGTTTTGACCTAGTTTAAAAGTAAAAATCTCAATTGTTGATATGTTGCATTCCTAATCCCTATACGTGTCTTACAAATTATAAAGAGCTTATGAAATACCTGATAATGTAGACATTTTTACTGGCTATAATTAGTGGGATTAATATGTCATGGATTTCAGTACCACTTCTTGAAAAAATGTATAAAACTGTATTAAAAAATTGAATGTTAAGTGGTTTTTGTCCTCTATTTTCAGGGTATACGTCTCTTGCCATCATCTAAGCAAGAAGAGTATCGTCGGTTGAAACAGCAGCTAGCTTTAAAGGAGAAACAGAAATGGCAACAACAACAACAAATTAGTAAGAGGACGGATGGTGTTCCTGGAAAATTTAGGGAGACTTTAGATCAGGATAGAACTATATCTATTTCCAGAAACTCTCATAATATTATGGTAAATGTAATAAATGACACTCCTTTGTCAAAGGCTTTATCTTCTGATGAGGAATGGTGTAGTACAGGCTATAGCCAGGTTAAAGATGCTACTTTGTTTCCAAGAATTCCTCCTGCAAATTTGGTCAGTGATAAAAATACTGATAGATATGGTTCTGAGTATTCTATCCCTGCAAGGAGAAACAGTATTCCATTTGAAACTGACCCAAATAGTGAAAAGTTGTGTTTGAAGTTCAACTCGAGTTTAGATTCTCAGCAGAGTAAAGAAAATGATTCTTCTATAGTTTTACAACCTTCTGAGAAGGAATTTATCAAGGCATCTACTAATGCCAGGGGTACTCTTGAAATAAAAATAGGACAGAATCCAAACCTTCCATGCCATGAATTAAAATCGGATTGTTTCAGCACAGGTGATAAACATAAAATATCTGATATAAGTAGGACTTCAAGTTCTGCAGAAAGTTCTTCTATGGTAGGTGATCCGTGTGTAAAGAATAAATATAAGTGTAATGAAATTGGTGCTCGTGTGAAAGATCTCTCTTCTGACATCCACCAGTGTGAGGTGGTATCAGTTGCACATAGCAGTGACTTATTAGATGGCGCTGACAGCCAGAAAAACATTGAAGATGAACTTGGGAAAGTTGAACAGTCTTCAGATAAACTTGGGAAAGTTGAACAGTCATCAGGTAGTAAGTGTTGTGCTACTGCGATAGTTTCTAGAACTTCGACAGAGGTAATCGAAATCTGTAGTGATAGAGGTGTTGGTTCTAAATCCCTGAGGGAGAATATTAGTAATTTTGAGAAAGCTAGGGAAAGTACATCTTCATATGTAAATAAATCATCTGAACAAAATTTGCAGTTAGAGCTTCACACTGAGCCTTCTGAAAAGAAAGTACAAGAAATTGACTGTGATTCTCATGTTGCACCAAATAATACATCATGTTGCAAGAGGGTGGGAGATTTGAATGTAGAAGCTGAAGAGAGTATGACCTCACCTATAACTAGTCAAGATAAACTTATGGAATATGAGCGAAGCCTTGTAACACAAAGGTAAGTTATTTCTCTCTGTCCTTCATATGTGGTCTGAGATGTCTAGTTGCATGTAAAAGTTGTCTAGAATATCAAACGCATTGAATTGATGAGATAAGATCAGCTAGGTCATTGCTTTGCTTACAATTAAGTTTGATTGTATCATGGTTAATTTTCCTCTCCAATAGGTTAAATGTAAGATTAAGCCACTTTTGTCTACACTCTCCTGTATCTTTCCCATTCCTCCAGCAATCCTGTCATAGTTTATTTTTACCTTGGCCTAGTCTTTTTGTACTGATTTTATCTTGCTAGTTCTTTGTTTGCCATTTAATGTTGAAGTAAACCATAGAAATTTCTTTTGATATATGACCAAACTACTTCAGGTGTAATTCTCTTGGTGTGTTATACATGCTACATTGCTTGTTTTATCCCACCAAATTTTTTGAAGACTGGTGGGTACTTCAATCACTTAGATAACTTTGCACATGTGATTTTCCCATCAACGATGGGTACTACAGCTAGTTATTTGACAAATTTGATAGGTGTGTGGCATTATCATATCTCAAAATATTATTCTAAATGCTTCACCTCAATTTCTGGGAAAGTTAATCTAATGGACATACCTTTCACAAAAGACTGATTCAGTTTTGTATCATGCAAGTTGGTGTACCACAGTTTTGAAGCACCTATTTAGGTAATTTTTTCCTAGAGGAATTTGCACACTTATAATTCTACTTCATTCAAACAGTACAAAATCTTTAACCCTCAAATGGTCTATGTAAACGACTGTTACGGTCACACGATTTTCAGGATTTTTGTATACTTTCACTAAAAATTCTTAAAAATAGGTTTTAAAAGGAAATCATGCAGTGTAATACATTTTATTAAATCATAATATCATAGGCTATTGAAATAAATATATTTTTGTTTTGCACCTTTCATTATATCTTTACAGCCATCCTGAGTTTCCAAAAAAGGGTTCCAAAATATTAACAAAATGTTTGCGCCCATACCAGACACTAAAATACTCGATTTACCCGAGAAAGTCAAATCACAATGTTGTTCACAATTTTATGCACTTCAAAAATATATAAACACTTTTGATGTTATATATACAAATAAAGATATATATATATATATACACGAGCACTAGAACGCCTCTGCAAAGTCGCTCAGAGGAGCTACCGGAATTAGACTGCTCTCTCCTTTTTCTTCCTCTCTTTTCAGGCCTCCTAAATTGCTGTAAATTGTGGTAACACCCCCTGTGAACTGCATAGTTACAGCCAGGGCACAAATACCGGGACCTTCCCCTTTTTTGTTGGTCTACAGATTACGCATAAACGTTCCAGCTTTCCAGGAAGTCTGTCAATGTCACTGTCATTATCACTCGCGTCACTCATTATTTCATCCAACATTTTCCAAATGGTACTTGAACCTAAATTACTTGGGACTTGAAACTAAATTTCTCGCCATTTCCGCAAATAACTGATAAAAACAGCGCGCACAACAGAACGACACCATGACGCGGCAAGGCGCCATATTGTACTGCGCAGTTAAGGCAGCGAGCCTAACGGCTGTATTTTAAGACTGTGCAGTTTATTTAAACGGCAGTCTACAGCCTAGCAACTAGAGTAAAAAGAGAGACTGGAATCTACTGTTTAAAATGATACTACATAGAGCACATTCGTGTGTTACTACGCATAATGAGAGCGTGTCTAATGAACGGCTGCAAAACAGTCGATGTATCATCGTTGATCACCACAACGTGTACAAAAAGGGCGATGCATCGTCGTTTAACCATTTGAGGATTTATCATTACTTGAAGTCCCTCCCTGGACAGTTGGCATTTACATGAAATGGGAACCACCAGGTATAAAAACCCTTCAACTTTAAATGTAAGGTATCTTGGAGTCAGACCTATGATGCAAGAAGGGAATGATATCATGGACATTGTAGCTACTAGTGGTAGAAACCAATATTTAGTCAAAATACTGTATTTACTCGTGTAACTTTTGCTCCGACATCGCACCACAGTCTTGAAGCACCCGTCATAGGAAAACAATTCTAGAGTAATTTTGGCATGTTTAAATGCAGCAGTTGAGTACTTAACCCGGATGAGGCCGCGCGATGTCTGATTACACAAAAGGGCGTGCGCGGAATTTGTTTCTGCGGGGTTTGAGCTCGCAATGAAAGGATGCTGCGTTTGAGCCGTGCCTTATTTATTCGGCTATAAGTAAAATAACGCTTCTTTGGTACAGTAGGTGTAATATTGAGCCACATGTGTGCATGCATTAAGGTATAGCATGTGGATTATTTATACATGATGTAGACAAAGAAAATTTCACCATATTTGCTCTTATAAACATCTTATATTCTATTATTATAGGCTGCACTACATAAAATGGGTCTACCGGGCGAGTTGGCCGTGCGCGTAGAGGCGCGCGGCTGTGAGCTTGCATCCGGGAGATAGTAGGTTCGAATCCCACTATCGGCAGCCCTGAAGATGGTTTCCCATTTTCACACCAGGCAAATGCTGGGGCTGTACCTTAATTAAGGCCACGGCCGCTTCCTTCCAACTCCTAGGCCTTTCCTATCCCATCGTCGCCATAAGACCTATCTGTGTCGGTGCGACGTAAAGCCCCTAGCAAAAAAAAAATAAAAAAATAAAATGGGTCTTTATTAGAATGTATAAAGTCGGTTTCATAAATCAGACACCTTTTTGATCTTAGTTCTGTCAGTCATATTCAAAATTTATTGTTTGAAACTACATTTTCTACCTTTCCATAAACCTTGTATTTTGAAAACGATTCCAGTTCCATCTGTGCTCCATGAATTAAAAAAAAGGTTGAGGTGCTTCGGCTTATTAATTCCAGCCAGATATAGAAGTCCAATCATGGTAAGATTATTCTCTCTCGCACGACGGTGCTTTTGAAACTTATCACGTTTCTTCTCAAGCCATATATTGGTGTATGTTACCATGTCCAATACGTTATTGGAAAAAATAACCCCCATGCCTGTAAAGGGGTATGAATATTCCTAGTCTCCCCTTTAGGTCCTGGTAAATGAATTACAATATTTCCTCTCCTAGTATGACCATGTTGTTTAGCACAGTGAATATTCCCAACAGTTTCGCCTTCTTTCCCATTGTATTGTGGGGTAGCTTCAGTGTTATGTGGTGGAATATCTCCATATTCTGAGTCTACTGATACTTCACTATCTATCTCATGAGCACTTTCTTCAACTTTATCTTCTTCTGCCTCGCATTCTTCTTCTAAATCTATAGGCAGTTCAGTATCTTCATAAAGTTCATCTTCACTTCCATCAAAACGAAGCCGAAGAGCCGAAATCTGTGCCCGTAGATCTGATTCATTCCGATCAAATTATTTTTCCACACTCATAAGTAGTTTATTAATCCTTTCCTCCTCTGTGATATCCATTATGCTAGTAAATGAAAAAGCACGAGTAAAAAATATCATAAATTTGATCTAACCCAGTCACACTCGCACAGAAACACAAAAATGTATTGTCAGCAAGAGTCGCATGCAGAGAATACTTCCACATCGAAGATGATACCCAACAGTAACAATCGCCACAGCAACAGAGTTAGAGATAGAAATAACCTAACCTTGATGATTGGTTTCCAAAATCCCCGAGAACAATAAGACATTGGTTTCCAAAATCCCCGAGAACAATAAGACAAGCGCGCATGCAAGTTGGTCAAAGTCACATTCTCGTAGAAACAAAATAATAAAAGTGTGGAAATTTTCTCCATGGTACATCCTCTCCCATGTTAAGGGAACAAATCCAATATTCGCATTTGCTGGTAATGATCACTATACCTCGACAATGAATTAGTCAAAAATGTTTATTTTTTTATTTTTTATGTGACGATGTATATAACATAATAGTAAGTCATAAAAGTGCAAAGAATACTGTATTTCATAGTAAGAAGATAGTATAATGAGAAACATGTTTTGGTTCAGTTGCCAACCTCTGCTATTGTTATGCAATTGTCCTGTGATGAAACGAATGGTCTGCAGGAGACTGCTGGTAAATACACTAGTTATACAGCTGATTTTGAAGTTCATATATATGTGGAGGAAAACAGGAACCCAGGTGCAGAGAGAGAATTTGTTGTTTCAGAAGCATATATTTGATATTGGTGGAAACGGATGGCATTGTTAACAGCTGCCAAAAGTTCTCATTATGTGTTTTGGGAGGAAAAAAAAAAAAAAAAAAAAAAAAAATGGAAAATTTATGGACGAGTGTCAGTTTTGTCAATTGAATGGTTGCTGCCACTGACATCGGGCGAGTTGGCCGTGCAGTTAGGGGCGCACAGCTGTGAGCTTGCATTCGGGAGGTAGTGGGCTTGAGCCCTACTGTCGGCAGCCCTGAAGATGGTTTTCTGTGGTTTACCATTTTCACACCAGACAAATGTTGGGGCTGTACCTTAATTAAGGCCACGGCCGCTTCCTTCCCACTCCTAGGCCATTCCTCTCCCATTGTCGCCATAAGACCTATCTGTGTAGATGTGACTTAAGACAAATTTAAAAAAAGGCTGTCACTGATGGCACTGCAACAGAGGAATCGTAGTCAGAGATCAAGGATGACAATGAAATCTAAAGTAAGAGTTTTGTAATCCATTAAAATTACATTGATAGAATTTTTATAATCTGTTGTAAGTGACCCTATTACACTGTATGCAAAATGGTGTTAAAACTAAGGTTAATGTATGGTTTTCTTATTCGTTCTGGTTATTGAACATTGCAAGAGTGCTGATGGTGTGTTTTGAGTTTTTGACTATTTTGAAAGGTATGCCTGTATATATTCGGGTATTATATCTTCTGACTTGACATTTATGTGATGTGAGAGCTACTTAATGGTCACCTAAGAAATTGCTTTAATCTGCCAATCACGGGCAGCCATACATTCAGCCATTTCTTTGGTTACTGCTGGGTAGCTCTCAAGCAGCACTTAAAACGTCAGGTTGGAAATTATCATACCCTAACTATAAATACAAGTATGTTGCAGTAAAGTGCACATATAACACATAGTGGACTGTGTGTGTATTTTTTATTAGTATAATTTATATAGCCTTATTTCAAGACGAGTTTCTTTTTCCTAACAAGGGTGAAAAATACACTAGTAAATATGGTATAATATGCCGTAGGAATGTAATTTTGTGACTTGCTGCTCATCCTTACATCTTGAACCATTTGTTTCTAGATATTCTGTGGTGGATGATTTAACAGAAATGATGCAACAACTTCGTGAAATTGAATTGGAACGTACAACAAGGTCAGAATGTGCTGCAGAGGTTCATCGTCTCCGAGCAGAACTGGCACGGGCAGAAGAGCGACTAAGACAACAAGACCAATTGGTACGCAAAAAACGTGTTTCAATCACCGAGGCACATCGCAGAATGATGCAAGGGCGACGGAAATGTTTGGTGTTGACGAAATCTTGTATATCTGTAGGAAAGGAAGTTGTTGGAGTGAACTACAAGTAAGTGATAACTTTTGTTTTGTAAGGTACTCTACTATTGTATGTGGATGGATGTTATGTAAGTCGCTTTCCCATGACTTTTTGAAATTGAGTAACGGAGTATGATTCTGGAAATAAACTATAAAGCCATGAATCTTGTTTTGAGGAGTGCGGTATAATCACATCATATCAGATTAACCCAGTGGTGTAACATATTTATACAAGCCTACAAGTAAGGATACTAAACAATGCACTGAATGTTCAACACATACTGTACAATCCTCCATTATTATGCTTTTAACAGTATTTTAGTTGAAAGCTTCAAAAAACTTATAATGCTTGATGCGAGAGTGTAATGGAAACAATTCTCTAAACCCATGGGTAAATAGTGAAAATATCGAGCTCGATTAGTAGGTGGTGGTGGTGGTGTTATTATTATATATATATAATTCGCTGGGGCCATCAAGGACCATGCTAAGTCTTGTTGCATTTGACACTGAACTTGGCCTTCTTTAGAGCCCAAATTTTCCTCATTCTTTGTGAGTGGGCCTGCTTACGCTCCTCTGTCCAAGGGGCACCGTGTCTTCTCTTCGGTTGCTCGTCTCGGTTTAGCCCGTTCGTCAATATTTTCTTGCGGAAGAGATCTCTGTTAAGGGCGTCTTCAGCTGAGATATGTAGCATTTGCAGGTCTTCTTTGGTATTTCTAAACTAGGGAATTGTGGTTTTGGGGTTTGAATCAAAAAAGTGAAAGATTTCTTTAGTTAACTTTCTTCCGTCCATTCTTTTCAGATGACCGTAAAATCGTGCCCGTCTTTTTCTGATTGTGTCGGTAATTTTCTCTATTTTGCTGTAGAATTCCTTGTTGGATCTCTTTTGATGGATTCCATTTCTGTACTTTGATCCCAAGATTCCTCTCACATTTTTGCGTTCTCTTTTCTCCAGTTCTTCAAGGAGTCCTTTGTTGGCATTTAGAGACAGGGTTTCGGCTGCATATAGAACTACTGGCTTCAGAACTGTTTCATAGTGACGTATCTTGGTGTTTTGGGAAAGGCATTTTTTGTTGTAGATTGTGTGGGATGTTTGGTAGGCTATTTCCAGTTTGCGTACTCGCTCCTGAAGTGCTTCTTTGTCCAGTCCATTTTTCATGATGATCTCATCCAGGTATTTGAATTTGTCTACTCGGGTGATGTCCCCGTATTTTGTATGGAGTTTTGGTGGAGCCTCTTTGATGTTAGTCATTACTTCTGTTTTCTCAAACGATATCTGCAAACCAGTTTGTTCGGCAATTTCAACTTGAGCTCTAGCGGTTTCTATGTCGTTTGAGAGAAGAGCAATATCAACGGCAAATGCTAAGCAGTCTGTTGCGATCCCCTTGGATTTGGTGCCTATTCTCAGTGGACTGTAGTTGGTTTCCTGTAATCTCACCTGCCAGGTTCTGATGATCTTTTCAAGAACACAGTTGAAGAGTATCGGGGATAGCCCATCACCTTGTCGGACTTCTGTTTTGATGTCAAAGGAATGCGAGAGACATCCGTGGAACTTCACCTTGGATTTTGTATCGGTCAGGGTGGCTCTAATTAATGCCAACAGTTTCAAATCAACTCCAAATTCATTTAAGATGTTTAGCAGGACTTCCCGGTCAATGGAGTTGTACGCTTTCTTAAAGTCCACAAAGACACACATACTGCTTGGACCTTAGTGTACAATATCTGATGATCGTTTTGAGATTTTGGATCTGTTCAGCTGTTGAGCGACCTTTTCTGAACCCTCCTTGGTATTCACCTATTTGATGTTCGACTTGTGCTTCCAAATGCTCCAGGATGGCAAGTGATAGAATTTTGTAAGTCACGGGTAGCAAAGATATTCCTCTGTAGTTGTTGATGTTCTTCATGCTGCCTTTTTTGTGTAATGGATGGATCAAAGCTATTTTCCAATCTTCGGGTAGGGTCTCCTTGTTCCAAATTTCTTCTATTTGCTTTTGCAAGATATCAAGTGATTCCTCTGGGGCATATTTCCATAGTTCTGCTACTACTGAGTCTTTCCCCCGGTGCTTTGTTATTTTTGAGACGGGCAATGTGGCGCTTGATTTCATCTGTCGGGTGGTCTGGAATCTGGGTACCTGAGTAAGGGTTCCTTGGTCTCAATGGCGCTTTGCGGTTTAGAGCAATTAAGTAAATTCTTGAAGTAATCTGCCAGAAGGCTGCAATTTTCTTCATTTGACGTCGCCAGTGTGCCGTCCTTTCGCTCAAGGCATAGAGATGGTGGTTTATAGCCAGTGAGTTTGCATTTGAAGGCTCTGTAGTACTCTCTGCTTTCATTCTTCCTAAAGTTTTGTTCTATTTTTTCAATGAGAGATTTTTCGTATTTACGTTTCTCAGTTCTGAACACCCTAGCTGCTTGGGCACGTTGGGTTTTGTAGGTTTCCTGGTCATTTTCTGATTTTGTAGAGTAGTACTGTTTCCACGCATTGAGTCTTTCTTGGAGGACTGATTCGCAGGTACCATTCCACCAGGCATGCTTTTTGCTTCTCTTGAGTCTTTGGCGGCCTCAACAAGGAGACTTTTGGCGTTGTTAAAGTCACATTCATTTGGTCTAGCCTTCTCCTGGAACTCCTCACCCTTTGCCGAAGTTTATCATTGTCGTGTGATCTGTTTGGTTGTCTTCCTTGTGTTTGCGGGAATTAGTTTGAATTTGATAAGAGACATAAAATGATCTGAGGCCACATTGATGCCTTTCTTCACCTTGACATTCATAATCTCAGGGCTGTTTCTCCTGGAGATTGCAACATGATCAATTTAGAACTCTCCGAGAGCTTGGACGGGAGAACGCCAAGTCATTTGCTTTCTGGGTAGATGGCGAAAGTGGGTTGACATGACCTGCAGGTTGTGATTTTCGCAAATGGATACCAGTCTTTTGCCGTTGGGATTGGTTCTTTTGTGAGCAGGGTAATTTCCTATAATTTTCTTGTACTTCTGTTCACGACCTAGTTGGGCATTGAAGTCACCCAAAAGAAGCTTGACATGGTGTTTGGGGATTTTGTTTAATTTTTCATCCAGTAGGTCCCAGAAATTATCAACTTTGTCTTGATCAGACTTGTTCTTATCGTTTGTAGGAGCATGTGCGTTAACTAGGGCGTAGGTTTTGTTCGCGCATTTAATTGTGAGTATAGATAATCTGTCATTCACAGGTTCGAAATTTGCAACTGATTTAAGGATCTTGGTTCCAACAGCAAATGCGGTTCCAAGCATCACAGCTCCATTGAGGATTCCTCTTTGCGCTTTGCTCTTGAAAAATCGGTAGCCTTCGGATTCAAAAATCTCTTCATCTGGGTACCTTGTTTCCTGTAGGGCCATTATGGATATCTGATTTTCGTGAAGAGCTTTGGTGAGGGTTTTCAGCTTGCCAGTTTGTGTAAGTGAATTTATGTTGAAAGTTGCTAGAAAGGTTTTAGATTTTGGCCTGAGTTTTTGACTCTTCGGGGTACACCGAGACGCTCCGACTCGTCTCTTGCATGATGTCGAGTCTAACCCAGAATCCGAACGAGACTCGTGCACCGTGGCGTTCACGACGAGGGATTTATCCGAAGATTTACCCCCTGGGGTATGTTTCTTAAAATGTTGTGACATCATGCTTTTTGACTTGACTTTGCTTTGGACGGGTACCCATCCTTTTACAACTAGGGTTGTTAGCCCTAGAGGTTGCCTCAAGATGTTTTCTGGCTTCTGGTCATTTGCCAGTCTTCGCCGTAACCCTGGCAAGGGACCGTTTTTTTTTTTTTTTTTTTTTCACGGTGGTATTTTATTTCCCTACTACCCTCTGACTCTGCTGGCGGCAGAGCCAGCGAGCTTCCCCAATTCCAATGGGACGCGCCCGATGGAGGTAACCGGTAAATCCCCACACAGGTATTATTATTATTATTATTATTATTATTATTATTATTATTATTATGACTTGTGAGGTGTGGCTATGTAGTTGTTTACGTCTATTATCATCATTAACTACGTAGTTATGTACGACAGGTTGGCAGGACGGACTTTATTTGGTATAAATCGTGGTCGTGTCATTATTTGTGTGTTTTGCGATACGTCGTTTGTAACTGAACATATGAGGTCATGTCACGATACTTCTGCGGTATGTTTATTAATATGACTTTATTTAATGTAAGGACACTTAATTAATAGTATATAATTTATTATTACCTGTAAATATGATGTATAATTCCAATGTAATGTTATGCAACCCAGGGTAATAATCTAGAACAAATGCACCTTTGTCACATTAAAGTTCTTTTACGTGCCAGTAAAAGTTGTGACACGGGGCTGACTAATTTGAGCACCTTCAAATACCACCGGACTGAGCCAGGATCGAACCTGCCAACTTGGACTCAGAAAGCCAGCGCTTTAAACGCGTGAGCTTCTCATCCCCGGTCAGTGAGCACCAGCATTATGGTTTTCGACGTTTAATGTGGTCAGTGAGAGGGGCTTCTTTTCTTACACAAAGTTACTTTCTAACTGTCGCACAACTCTGCATGCAGATAATGTTGGAATTATGCCTATTGTCATGGCCACCAAATTAGGCGGGTCAGAGAAATTACGCTGTTGCCAAGATTATGTAGCAACTGGTGAAGAAATGTCTAACTGAACACATAATTTCAGAGCGCGAAGCAAGTTGTTCTCTCTCAAGCTCCTGATGTTACTTCATTTAATGTTTCAAAAACAAATAATACTACATGCTTCAGAATAGACTGCTGATTTCAGTGGTATAACTATTTTCCATATAAACCACTTTAAGTAATTATTAAAAATAAAATCTTGAACGAGTAAATTTGAATCCGTAGAATCGTGTATTGAAAATTTCAGTAAGCGGCCAAGTTTTTATTCCTTCTGCCAATTAAATTTTGTCTGCGGGAAAAATGTAAAAAATCGCCTGACTTATATTTTTAATCTGAAACATATTTCCGTGAGTCTTGTAATTTTCCTGAAAGATAGCCCAGAAAGTGATCATGAAAATTTCGCTAGTTGAGGCAGTTCGGGGTGCGCGCGCCAGCACAGGCTGCAGAACGCCGTAAATACTTTCGGGTTATACATTAATCTGTATCAGTTTTATTACATTATAACTTGAAATATCTGAATACTATATATTGTACTGAGTAATATAGAAAAATAACTACTTTAAAGAATAGGTTTACATTAATTTACAATGAATTAAGAATCGGTTTTTTAGCTTCAAGGCAGTCTAAGATTTCTTAGTCACTGTCATCAGTCATCTCACTACCTTTAAGGGTTATAAATTTCATGTTGTTGGTCCGTATTGAACTGAGAATAACATATGAGTAACAACACAGTAAAGGTTTCCACCTATTCAATACAAAATATTTTAAAATTACATGGAACTAGTTTCGACCCATCTAGGGGTCATCATCAGCCACATCAAAGCAAAGATCACTCTTGACGAAATCCTAAGAACATGTTAATTTTAACAGTAAGATTATTATGGAATAACAAGTGAATGTGGTAAATGAAAAGAGATGTTAGTGTGGGACAGGTGAGTAATAGCTAATAAATATACAAGGAATATACATAAGAGGTTTGGAACAAAGTATAAAAGGGGGGCTTAGTGTTGTAAAAATTATATAATTATGGAAAACAGTAAGTCGTTATAATGAAGAATGCAATGTGAAATGACACATATAAAATTATGTATGGCTTAGGAAGAGTGGAGGTGGTTTAGGAGGGGAAGAGGGCTTAAGGAAGGGCTGAAGGGTGCGGGAGAAAGGGTAATTGTCTCGGGAAAGTACCTTTGATTAAATTTAGGATTGAGTTTTGGTTGGCTGCATTATTGTTTCTGAGGAAAGGGATAAATAGATCGAAGAGTATGTTGGGTTTCTCTCTGAGATTTCATTGAGATTGTGACTGGCGTTAAAGTATTGGTCTAGGTGTATGTAGTAATTTTCCATTATGTCGAGTAAAGGGCCCTTGTTTGCTAATACGAGGATGTCCATGTCTTGTTCGATATTGGTGAAATTATGGTTATAATCTTGCATGTGTTGGCCGATGGTTGAAAACTTGTTGTATTTTATTGCGTTAGTGTGCTCGTGGTACCGGATATTGAAGTTTCTACCGGTTTGCCCAATGTAGGTTTTTCCACAGGTGTTACATTTGACATTATAAACTCCTGATTTTAAAAAACTTCTGGTCCTGTTGATGTGTGAAGTATTGTGTAAAATGTTCATGTTCTTATAGTTGGTTTTGAAGGCTATTTTAACGCCTTGTTTCTTGTAGATAGCATTGTCACGCCCTCAAGAAGAAAATTAAAGACAACGAACTCATCGTAACCAAAGCTGATGACGGCAATGTAACAGTTATCATGGATAAAAAAGTATATATTGAAAAAGCAAAAACTTTTTCACAGACAGCTCATTTTCCATAATCAAAAAAGACCCCACCCAAAAAATTCAAAAACTACTTAAACTAACTCTTAAAAACACTTCATTTTTATTTACCGAACAGGAAAAATCCAAACTCATACAAATGAACCCAGGACTCCCCACTGCTAAAGCTCTTCCCAAAATACACAAAGCCGGAGTTCCCATCCGCCCAATTATCAACTATAGACCAAGCCCCTTATACAAAATATCACAATTCATCCAATGTTTCTTAAGAAAAAATTATCAATTTTTATCCAAAAACACATCAGAGCTAGTAGATAAACTTAACAAGTTCAATTTGCAACCTGATCACTCTATCCACTCTTTTGATATTGTAAACATGTACCCAAGCATACAAGTATCAAAATTAATTCCAATAATTATAAACAATTTAAACAAAAACAGCCACTTAAGCAAACTAGAGATACAAGACTGTATCACATTATTAAAACTAATCCTCAATAATAACTTTTTCACTTTCGACAATGTCATATATCAACAAGATGGTTTGGCAATGGGGTCACCGGCCTCAGGTATCTTAGCAGAAATATACCTGGATTTCCTCGAATACACCAAAATTGACAATGAATTTGAAAACATTCTCTTTTGGGCCAGATATATTGACGATGTCTTTGTAATCATGAATGAGAAATCAATTAACGCATCCACCACCCTCTTAAGACTCAACAGTATTGATCCTCATATCAAATTCACACTAGAATCCGAATCAAATCTAAAAATCAACTTTCTAGATTTAACCATCATTAGAAACTCAGATTCTTTCAGTTATAAAATATTCAGAAAACCCACTCAAACAGCCTCCACCATTCGCCAAGATTCAGTGCACCCCCAGTCCCACAAACGAGCCACATATAACAGCCTAGTTCACCGAGCCTTCAGCATACCTATGTCCAAGAAAGATCTAAAGAACGAACTCAACACAATCCGCGGAATCGCAAAATTCAATTTCTTCAGCAACCATTTTATAGAAAGGATAATCAATAAACATAAATATCGCCCAAAAACTACCCTCAAAAAAGAAACAACCTCTAACAGTTTCCACCTTCACTTTCAACAATGATATCTACAAGTTAGCCAATATCTTTAAGAAACAAGGCATTAAAATAGCCTTCAAAACCAACTATAAGAACATGAACATTTTACACAATACTTCACACATCAACAGGACCAGCAGTTTTTTAAAATCAGGAGTTTATAAGATCAAATGTAACACCTGTGGAAAAACCTACATTGGGCAAACCGGTAGAAACTTCATTATCAGGTACCACAAGCACACTAACGCCATGACGAATAGAATAACAAGTGTGAGGACTCAGCCATTATAGCATGGTAGTTTGTGGACCCGCCACTGCAAGCACTGCAAGAGACGATGTCCAACACGTGCTTCAGTAGTGTCGGCAAGACGTGTGTAGGAAAGTGCGGGAGACGTTACTGTGCGAGATATTTCAAGTCAATAAGTTGAATTTTCTTTGCTTTCAGTTCCTAAACATAGTTCATTGTGTGTTGTGCACTTAAAGCACTTGTGTTACGTGGCTTGATAAATTAATAGTTCAACATGCCGTACTGTTTTGTGCCTAGCTGTAAGTCAGGCTATGGTAGAGTAGTTACTGGTATTAAGATTCTTTTCACCACCGAAGGATATAAATAAATTTGAAAAAATGGACCAGAGTTATTCCACGAAAGGATACTGTGTTAACGCATAATAGTAGAATTTGTCAAGTTCGTTTTTCTGATGATTAGATAGTGAACTCAGATCATTTTATAGTGAATGGTGAAAAAGTGGTTATGTCTCGTGTGAGATGGAAATTACGTCCAGGAGCAGTGTCTCACATTTTTCCTTATTTGCCGACCTAGCTGTTAGGTACCTTAAACAACAATCATCATCTTTCTAATACCTATATCAGTGTTCGAAGCGAGTAAATTTCTTTTCGTAAAAAAGCTCTTCCTTGCTCGTGCTAGTCTGCGTGTTATTTTGTCCTTACTTCTGCCATCGTTAGTTATTATTTTACTACCCAAGTAACAATATTCATCTACTTCGTTTAAGGCTTCATTTCCTAACCAAATATTACCTACATCACCTGACTAGGTAATACTGCACTCCATTACTTTTGTTTTGGACTTTTTTTAAATCTTGTACCCATTACCCGAGACTCCGTCCATACCATTCAGCAATTTCTCCAGACCTTGGCTGGGTACGTTGTTAATCACTCTTGGCCGTATGCCCATTCTCTACGTGACAATAATCAAAGTACATTCTCAGTTCTCTCCGAAGTAACAGACTACGGTTCAAACAAGTGTACGTGACATTATTTATCAGGCCGAGAAAGTAATTCGTGAAAAACTTAAGTCAAAATCGATGTAGGGCGAAATATTTTTTGATTGTATCGATTCTATAGACACAATTTAAGTTGGTCCATCAGGAGCTGGCTGTTGTTATGGATATAATCCCCAGACTTGTTTATCATTATCTGAAGCGAACATCCGCCAAATCTTCACGCAAACTTTCGAAAGTCCAGTAACCGACAAACTGAGTTGGTCCTTTAAATAGTTCATTGTTTTAATATGCTGGGAGTTGTGTTTATGTACACTCGAGTAACTTGTGCTTTTCGCAACATGTGATGAAGGTCGTAGCTCTTATTTCCATGTATGATATTTTTCCATTGTTCTCTGCCGTAGTATTTTAATTGTAATCTCTCATTTTCTTTAAAAACAGACAGTGTATATACTTATCAGTTACGGAGTAATACGTTTCCTGTGTCACCATTCCTAAGACCAGCTGATCGGTACTGTGGACCTACCACACCCTAGCGCTGCCTGGTGGGGCGCGCTTGAACTTGATGAGTCATCACACTTGGTTCTTCTATTCGTCATGCTAACGCAATAAAATACAACAAGTTTTCAGCCATCGGCCAACACATGCAAGATTATAACCATAATTTCACCAATATCGAACAAGACATGGACATCCTCGTATTAGCAAACAAGGGCCCTTTACTCGACATAATGGAAAATTACTACATACACCTAGACCAATACTTTAACGCCAGTCACAATCTCAATGAAATCTCGGAGAGAAACCCAACATACTCTTCGATCTATTTATCCCTTTCCTCAGAAACAGTAATGCAGCCAACCAAAACTCAATCCTAAATTTAATCAAAGGTACTTTTCCGAGACAATACCCTTTCTCCCGCACCCTTCAGCCCTTCCTTAAGCCCTCTTCCCCTCCTAAACCACCTCCACTCTTCCTAAGCCATACATAATTTTATATGTGTCATTTCACATTGCATTCTTCATTATAACGACTTACTGTTTTCCATAATTATATAATTTTTACAACACTAAGCCCCCCTTTTATACTTTGTTCCAAACCTCTTATGTATATTCCTTGTATATTTATTAGCTATTACTCACCTGTCCCATACTAACATCTCTTTTCATTTACCACATTCACTTGTTATTCCATAATAATCTTACTGTTAAAATTAACATGTTCTTAGGATTTCGTCAAGAGTGATCTTTGCTTTGATGTGGCTGATGATGACCCCTAGATGGGTCGAAACTAGTTCCATGTAATTTTAAAATATTTTGTATTGAATAGGTGGAAACCTTTACTGTGTTGTTACTCATATGTTATCTCACTATCTGTTGAGTCGTCATGTACACTGATGATGAATGGCTCCATTCTTTCGTCCCTTATTATTTTCTTGGCCCAATCGTCTGTTTGAAGATTTTTCGCGCGATTGAAGCACTTTTCCCAATCTGCAGCATTCACACGGTCGATGGCTTCTGACGTGAGTTTTTCTACATCCTTTATTTTGAATGTCTTGTTCCTCTCTGCCACTTCTCTCTCGACTTGAGAACTCAAATCAATTCACATTTACTATCCATCTACGCACTTACGGTGCAAGCTCAATAGCTGCATGACAGAGAATGACTCGGGTTAAGGTGGCCTGGAGCGGATGGGCTTGAACTAGACAGCACTGCACGATCAGCGTTGCCAATCCGTGCTTGGAGGTAAGCGACTCTCGACCTTCTGTTGCTTCGCCGTTCCCATATCTGACAACAGCGCAGTTTTCCTCACCCGCCTAATTTGGTGGCCGCGACAATAGTTTGTACTTTTAAGACAATTCAACATGTAAAATAATGTAATTCATATTACAGGGCAGATCACCTAACTTCATTTTGAGGTATCCATGATTTATAGCTTCATTTCTATAACATTTTATATATTTGGTTATTTTAAGATTTATTAACAAGGACACATTATAAGAGTTCACTTTGAAAACCCTTATCATAAAATTAGTTAGATTTAGCCCATACTATAAGCAAGATTTCACAAGAAACATTCGATCAGTATGGCAGTTTTATTTCACAAATAAATAAGACCCTTACTAATATGCTTTCTTTTATTAAATTAGAGAATTAAAAATTACTTGTGGTCGATTGTTGTTTGGCTTGGCGTAATTAGATTTTTTGAAGAGTTTGGCTAATCAAAGTCGCTGAATTGACAGAAGTTTTCATGGGAAACTGACGTAGTTTCCCCGGTAAAACTGAATGTAAAGTATAGAGATTTTTAACTCGCGTACCGGTAATTAATATTTGAAGCCGGCCCCGCGGTCTAACTTGCCTGCTCTCACCCGGAGGGCTCTGATTCGATTCCCGGCGAGGTCAATAATTTTTACCTGGATATGAGGGCTGGTTGCGGGTCCACTCAGCCTACATGATTACCTTTGAGGAGCTATCTAATGGTGAGATGGTAACCTCGGTCTAGAGAGCCAAATTGTTGATGGTTTCCATTCGTTCCCGGGTTGTCAGTTTTCCCGCATTGCAAGGTTTTTCCCCGTGGTCTCTCCAGAAACGGAGAATCGAGGTTCCACTGTATTCTGTTCAGTTAAAATGGAATTGTGTTGTATGTCCCGAACATGTGTCTCAATCTTTCTACTTTAACTTTATGCCGCCCAGTCATTACTCATGACGTGCTAAAAAAGCGTTTCTTTTACTATTGATTGTGCAAAGTGTGGTATAAGCAATTCCCAAATCTCCAGATTTTATATTTATATGGATTATTGTCCATTTCTCGTATAAATTTTACTTTCTCGTCCAGCATGTAGCTTTTTTTGTTCTTCATGGCCGACTGGCAGCAGCGTACATTTTCTGCTGGTAGAACCCCATTTTTTATTACTCATTACGGCAAATGTCGGATGTTGGCATCATTTTAATGTGTCTTGTTTAAATAGACAGCTTACAGTTAAAACGGAAGAATGGTATATGTCCCAAACACGTGTTTCACAGTCTTTCTGCTTTAGCTTTATGCCATGCAGTCACTTCTCATGACCTTTGCTTCACCACTGCATTGCATAAAACCTCTCTGATATCTGCAGCTAAAATCCCGCCGCCAACAATGCTGACTCTA
Organism: Anabrus simplex; assembly: GCF_040414725.1. Lineage (NCBI taxonomy): Eukaryota > Metazoa > Arthropoda > Insecta > Orthoptera > Tettigoniidae > Anabrus > Anabrus simplex. The sequence goes on along the minus strand of NC_090265.1, from coordinate 1,030,924,745 downwards.
ATGTATCGCATTTCAAATTCTCTTCCCATTTCGGTAACATCAGGAAATTCATATGTCTATAGCATTATTTTAACTCTGTTACTTGCAAATCAACTGTATTCCACAAACTGATGTCTGGTTCGTAATCTTTCTCTTTTAGTTAAAAGCCGCGTAGTCATTTTCCACAGTTAAGGTTGCACCGCCGACAAATCCAACTCTAATGTATTGCACTTAAATTATATTTTGCAGGACCTACAGAAATTTACGTATAAAACAGAATTACGCAGAACTGAGTTGTTTAAACGAGTCTTAACTGTACACTTATGCATGCTCCCAACTAGTGAGGATATCCAGTATGTACCCAGCTATTTCTCCTGTTCAGCAGAGATGATTTATAAAGCTAATTAAGTCTGAAAACTCATTTTTTGCTAATAATGTTCCTTACTGGGAGAAATTGAAGAGTACTGAAGAAGGCTCTTCACATGGTTGACACTCCTTTTAGTAAGTTTTACACGTGGTAAACTCCAATTATGTTTCTAATCTTGAGGATTTTTTTTCTTTTTAGGGTACCTGCTGGGGGTGCAGAAATTATGAAAACTAAGTTGCAAAAATTTGCAGCGTACACTCGGAGTGCTCGGGAAGCTAAGCGGAAGGAAGATGATTTTGATGATAAGGTTTCTGCCACGTTAGGTGATAAATTCTCTTCTACACCAGATCAGGACAAGATGATAACATGTGACTCCAATGATGCAAATAATGCGAATTGTAGTGAGTTGACTGAAGTGCCTAGTATTCAGTCATCCCTCCCAGAAAAGTTAGAGATCACTCAACCTTGTAGCAAGATCTCAGTTGAGCATAAAACTCCAGTAGACAGTGCCCAAAAAACAGAGAACATTCAGCAAGATAGAGTGGAATCTGTGACCAATAAGGGAGAAGTACGTCAGCATTCACATTGCCAGTTTCCGGAATATCAGTCTCCTCTGGAATCTTTGAAATTAAAGACGTAAGTATATTTATGTAGCTTTATGTTGTCATAAAAAGAAATTGTGGCGAAAAGCCAAAAGTTGATATGTCAAAAAATGTAACTTTTCAGGAAATGAAATTGAAACTTTACATGGCAGTGTAAAATACATACCGCATTTGCTTGCGTATAACTTGTCACCGCGTATATCTCGCACCCCATTTTTAACATTTGAAATTGCAGGGGAAAAAAATCTCCGTACATAACTTGCATTAATTTCTGACGTTATATGGCTGGTCGTATAAACCGTTTGGTCTTAGATCAGAGATGGAATTTATCTGAGTTCATGCTAAACTCAGATTTTTTTGTTGTATAAACGTTAATCTGAGAGCAATTCACACTGAACTAGGATTAACTTTGACTGGAGAAATTTCTCCGATCAAACTCTGATCTCAGTTCAAGGAGTTGTTTTCTATTCGAGACAGAAGAACAGCTGATTGTGAACATATCACCTGTGTTGTTAAGATAAATCATAAGAAAATACACAAAAGACTACCGTAATGCATTGTTAGCTGTAGTTGTCCATATAAGAGCTATATTACGCTTTTTATTTATCAGTGAAACATAATCGACATCATAACTTCTATGAATTGCTTACGATATTACGTTATGTCGTTCATGTTTTACAGATGTCTGATTAGTGGGATATAGAGGTTTATTCTGCAAAGTTGTCCATCTCAAATAACATATGGACCGTTGAATATAGAATGGCGTCAATATCCTCTGAGTTAGATTTTAAAAACAAAACAACAGGTAGAAAGAATGCAGCTTTTTCTTGTACTGTCATGTGCAAAGTACCATAACAGCAATTGGTACTGTCCCGATATTTAATGTAAGTATGTTACTATCCCGATATTTAATGTAAGTATGTCCACGGAATACCCAAACTTTATAGGCCGGTTGTATAAAGACATCTGACCGGAGATCAATTTAGAACCTAGTCCTGAAAATTAACTGAGATTACGGCTTAGTCTCGTCATACAAAACTGAACTCGGTTTACAAATGTGTAGTTCAAATGTAATCGGAGTTTAGAAAATTCAACATTGCAACACCACAAAACAAATGAAATATGAAATAGCTTTGCCCGTTGTATAATACTTATATGGTAGGATTGAGCTGGCTGTGACTGTCGACAAATGAACTTCATTTGCAGCATGTACTGGAATTTCTTCATATATGCTTTTCTTGCAGCAAACACAGGTGAAGGAAGAACGGATATCCGATTTCCCTCAGTCAACCCTCGTTTTTTCAGATCCCAACAGTATTAGGTTTGAGAAGCCTAATGAGTCCTTCATTTTCACGGCTTTCGTGGCCGTTCCTTTTTCTTTTATTTATTCTTTGAAGAATTGATTAGTGTTCTACCTACAGAACGGTTGAGGCTAGCTGTTGTAACAAAAACACCTAACTCACAACGCCCCACCCCAAGACCACGTTCCTAGCCAGTCAGTCACACTCGGCCTTCCCTCTCACTCTTCCTTCCCTTTCACTTTTCCGTCTTTGTCTATATGCTTATTGCTACCTGTCTGGTAGAGCTGATCGCGTTAACTGGGAGTGTTTCCCTGTCCAGGCAGTCAAGTGATCACGGTATTAGGTATTGTCCATCTGTTGTATTGTCGACAACTACCAGTATTCTGTCTTCACTTTTAATTCTTGTTTCTCATTGAAGTTTTTTTGTGAAGGTCGATCGTTAAGTTATGGAGAAACGTGGGAGTTATACGGCTGTGTTTAATCTCAAAGTGATAAAATATGCTAAAGAACATAGTAACAGAGCTGCCGGTTGAGAATTCAATGTGACTGAGTGTAATGTTCGCTACTGGCGTAAACAGAAAGCTGCGCTAGAAACCACCAACCGAACACGTAAGGCATTCAGAGGGCCGAAAACTGCAGTTTCCTGAACTGGAAGACGAGTTGCTTCATTACGTTACAGAGTTGCGAAGTGATGGCTTTAGTATCTTGCATGAGATGCTACATTTCAAAGCGCGCGAATTAGCGATTAAAGGAGGAATTAGCTGTTCGGATCTGTAGATTTATGACATGAAAGGGATTGTGTCTGCGAAGGCAAACATCTCTCTGCTAGAGAATGCCAAGCGATTTAAGCGACAAAATAGTAGATTTTCACTGCCATGTGATGGCAATGATTGATTCCCATAGCAAACCTGAAATATTTGTTCCGATTGAGCCCAACTTAGCACAGTGGGCGAAACGTTGGCAACCAGGAATGAGTTCGCTAGAAAATTCATAATGTCCAATGTGATAGCAATGCTGAAGAAAAACATTTGCCTCACATCTCAAATTGACAATGCAGATCAAACCCCGATAAACTTCGACATGCCATGCAACACCGCCATCAAGAAGGGAGAATCTAGCCTGCTTGTACGTACGACTGGGTGTGAAAAGCAGCGTTACACTGTCATGCTAGCAATCACTGCAGACGGAAGAAAATTGCCACCGTACATTATTTTCAAAAGAAAAATAATGCCTAAAGCATAGTTTCCCAAATGCATTCATGTACGGGTTCAAGAGAAAGGACAGCCCCTCACTGCTTTGATGCCCAGCAATGCTAGTGTGGGACAGTTTCCATGGACCCTTGTTAGAAGACACAAACGTCTTCAGGAAATGAAAACAGATCTCGTAGTTCCTGGTTGACTCACACATTGTCTGCAGCCCTTAGACGTTTGTCAACAAGCCCTTCAAGGACAACATACGTAAATTTTATGCCGAATGGATAGCAGGAGGTGATGCCAGCTGTCAAAATAAAGAGGCCGTTAGTTGAACTCGTGTGTGATTGGTTTATGCGGGCATGGGTTATGGTGTCGACAAACGATATTGTGAAGAGTTTCTTGAAGACGGGCTGTAACGGTTCAAATCTCGTTACAAGATGATATCTGTATTTATATTATTATTATTATTATTATTATTATTATTATTATTATTATTATTATTATTATTATTATTATTGTTGCTTGAGTCATCAGTCCATAGACTGGTTTGATGCAATTCTCCATGCCACCCTATCCTGTGCTAACCTTTTCATTTCTACGTAACTATTGCGTCCTACATCTGCTCTACTCTGCCTGTCATATTCATACCTTGGTCTACCCCTACCGTTCTTACTACCTACACTTCCTTCAAAAACCATTTGAACAAGTCCTGGGTGTCTTAAGATGTGTCCTACCATTCTATCTCTTCTTCTCGTCAAATTTAGCTAAATCGATCTCTCGCCAATTCGATTCAGTATCTCTTCATTCGTGATCTGATCTATCCATCTCACCTTCAGCATTCCTCTGTAACACCACATTTCAAAAGCTTCTATTCTTTTTCTATCTGAGCTAGTTATCGTCCATATTTCACTTCCATACTGCCACGCTCCACACGAAAGTCTTCAAAAACATCTTTCTAATTCCTATATCAATGTTTGAAGTAAACAAATTTATTTTCTTAAGAGAGCTCTTCCTTGCTTGTGCTAATCTGCATTTTATGTCCCCCTTACTTCTGCCATCGTTAATTATTTTACTACCGAAGTAAGAATATTCATTTACTTCCTTTAAGACTTCTTCCCAATTTAATAATTATTTAATAATTTATAATTATTATGTCTGTATTATTATTATTTTATCTGTGAGATCAGTATTATTGTTACTATTATTATTGTTCAAATTAATTGAATAATGATTATCGCTTGCGTGATTGTAGTTGATTTGTTATGTATGTATATATACGTGTGTGTAGATTAACACTAAAAACATGTACAGTAAGTGTTGCTGTATATCAGATATGGATATCCTGTGTAATAAGTTTTGACATTGCAACGCACATGTTGCAATCCTGCTAGCGTAACTGCTGAGTTATCGCTCTGTCGTCGTGCGCATTTAGCGGTGAGCTCATATTCTTGGGAGATACCTAGAGTGCTCCGGGCAATTTCACCATTGTATGTAACATTTGTCACTGGGTGGGAGTAGATCATAGTTATTTCTGGAGATTGCATAGGTATGTCAACTAATGTCTATATAAGCTGGTCCAGTGTCTTATAGCAGCAGTCGAAAGGATGGAGAGGCCTCAGTCATTAGTCAGTGGTTATGGGGAGAGTGAGGCCACTATTGGTCGGTCAGTGCGGTTGGAAGGAAAGGCTTGCCATGAAGTCATAGAAGGATAGACTTGCCATGAAGTCATATAGAAGGAGACACTTACCAAGAAGTGTTGTACTGAGATGATAGTAGTCAGTCATCTGGATGGAGAAGCAGCAGTCACATGGATACTTAGTCGTCAGTTAAACAAAAAGGATACATCACCAAATTAGGCTGGATACATCTACAGCAAACACCAATTCAAAGGAATACGTCGTAATTACACTCAAAGTGTTGAAGGTACAGTCAAGTGAACTGGTGAGGGATAAATTTCGTGTATAATTTATGCACCGGTAAACTCGGATGTCAGTTTTGCAATAAAGTAAAACCACGTTATTACATGATTTCGAATTAACCGTCAACTCTTAATTCAGAAATGCCAACTCTTGCTGCGTCACAAAATATTCTGATACCCACTACTGAATACAATTAACATTCACAGTTTAAACCTTTCAAATGCTATGGGAAAAAACTATTTCTGAAATGTATCCAACAAGGTGCATTTACGTTATTCAAATAATGCACTTGTGTAACTCACTGGCAAACATAACCTCAAGCAGTTAAAGAAAAAAAAAAAAAAAGCATGAATCAAAGACGAGGATAAACTATGCTGACTTATGTGTGCAAGTGTTTTATTTTTTTGTGTACTGTACTGTTTGCATTTTTAGATGCCTTGTACTTGCACGGAAAGTACCCCTCACCCTTAAAACATCATGGCTTATCAAACTTTCCCATGACAAAGCGAGGAAGTCTTTCACTTCCATCTGCATTGCAGTACTGTACATTGACCGCTGCTCCTTTAAAACGTAAGTCTGTCTGGACAATATTGTTTGGTACGTTTGAATTGATTACAATTATGAACCACGCTTTTTCGCCTGCTGTTGGCATCGCCAGTCTTCGCAGATTCTGTTTCTTCGCACATTGCCTGCTACGTGATATTGTGGTGTTCCTTAAAACGCCGACTACAAAAGAATATACTATTTCACTCGAACTTAGCAACTATGAAACACACTATAGACACACCGAAGTGAGTGAAAATGCGGAAAGCTACCTCTGCACATTCCGGAAGATGCGTTCTATTGTGACGTGGACAAATTTTGAATTTAAATTACTCTGTAAAATACAATTTAAAAAAAATGTAATGGCAGTTTATAATTAAAAGTCTGAATAGTTTTCTGTTTAAATATGACATATGGAGACAGTTTTATTCCATCTGCAGTTACACAAAGCATAACTGTACACCCATCACGAAATACTAGGTGAGCCATGAGTGTGTTGCCAACCGTGACGCAAATAAAACCTGTACCCCAATTTCGTGCCTTGATTTGTTTGAAAAAATATGCGGGGATTATTCGCATAAATATAGTGTTTATATCTATAACATTTTGTATATTTGGTTGTTCTAAGATTTAATAAGGATACATTGTAAGCGTTGTCTTTAAAACCCCTTATCGCAAAATTACAGTAAAACCTCGTTAATTCCAAGTCATTGAGACACAAAAATCGGACTTCAAATTACGTGATTTCGAATTAACTGCCAACACGTACTTCGGAAACGCCAACCCTGCGGTGTCACAATATATTGTAAGGCCCGTTACTGCATGCAGTTAACCTTGATTCACAGTTTAAAGCTCTCAAATTCCATGGGAAAAAAAATCATTTCCAAAATGTATCCAACAAGGTGCATTTACAGTATTCAAATAATGCACTTGGATGACTCACCAGCAGACATAACCTCACGCAATGAAATCAAAAGAAAGAAAACATGTTTCAAAGACGAAGAGAAATCTATACTGGCTCCCCTGTGCAAGTGCTTAATTCATTGGATTACTGTACTGTGTGCATTTTAGGTGACTTGTGCTTGCACAGAAAGTACCCGATGCCCTTAAAACATCGTGGCTTATCGAACTTTCCTATGACGAGGGGAGAAAGTTTCTTGCTTCCATCCACATTACAACAGTACAGTGACTATACTTGTACGATTTCCTGCTATGGTACTTCTAAGACCCATTAATGCATGCAATCATCTTGATTCTCAGTTTAAACTTTTCAAATTCCATGGAAAGCACTATTTCAGAAATTTATCCAACAAGGTGCATTTACATTATTCAATTAATGCACTTTTATAAAATGCACGCAACGAAAGGAAGAAAAACATGATTCAAAGACGAGGAAAAATTATGCTGGCTCCCCTGTTCAAATTCTTTATCTTTTGGATTACTGTACTGTCTGCCTTTTTAGATCCCTTGTACTGGCATGGAAAGTGCCCAACGTCCTTAAAAATTGTGGCTTTTCGAACTTCCCTATGACGGGAGGGAAGTCTCTCGCTTCAGTGTGCACTGCATCGCAACACAATACATTTCCCAGCTGGCAATTCTCTCCTTTGAAACTATAAGTCAGTTTGGCCTCAGCATTTAAAAAAATAAAACAAACAATGCAGTTTCATCGGCATTGGTAATATTGTTTGGTGCGTGGCTATAAGCCACACTTTTGCGCCAACTGTCGGCATCGCTGGTGTTCGCGGATTCTACTTCTTCGCACACTGTCTGCTACGTGATATTGTGGCATTCCTTAAAACGCCGAATAAAAAATAATTACGATTCCGCTCGAACATAGCAGATATAAAGCACACTGCAGACACTCCGAAGTAGGTGAAAGTGCGCAAAGTTACCCCTTTACGTTCTGGAGGACGCGGAGAAATTTAGAATTTAAATTACTGTGTGAAATACTATATTTTTTTTCAAAATTTATAGGTAGTTTCGAATTAAAAGTCTGAATTTCGGTGACAGGACCGACATTGTTCTTCGAATTACGAATTATCCGTATTTCGAATTAAACAATTTAAATACCATGCAAAACCGTACCTGATGTTTCCGGGAACGAGAGCTGCTTTGAATTAGGCGAGATTTTGAATTAACCGATTTTTAATTGTCGAGGATCTACTGTAGTTAGATTTACCCCATACTATAAGAATGATTTTGCAAGAAACATCGTTCATTATGACAGTTTATTTCACGAAATATCAAAATAGTGTCAGTTTTAACACCAAAATCAACTGTTTTATTTCACCAAAAGTAAGACCCTTATTAATGTACTATGTGGATTTGTAGAAAATTAGTACTAACGTGGAAATAAGGCATTTCCAGACTCACGTCCAGGGAACGGATTTATACGTACTAATAATTATTGAAATATGTACATATATATTTAGTTATTTTTTATTGAAATATGGAATTATATATGGACTTAAAATTACACATATAACATTATTTTCTATTTAATATTAAAGTTCAAAGAAGCTAAACAAAGTAGATCTACATGCAGCATAATGTTGCACTTCTCATTTTAATATCTTTGAAGAACACACAATCTCTTATTCTCTGTTACCAAAATAATGGATTACAAAATTTTCTTTTAAGTGCTGGAAAGTGAATCATCATCTATTATCTCTAAGGACAGATTTATATTGACTGAAACTGCGTTCAACATCAGAAGATGTAATGGGGGCATAATTCAACTTCACAACTTAAATCTCCACACAGCATTCCAGCAACCTTTGTCATTTCTTCATATACAGGGTTCTTTGAAAGTACAGTGGCTATCTTCAGGTTTGCTACATCTGCAACTTTACCTGTACCATGATTTAGTTGTTCCACAGTTTTATTCACAATTTCATAACTTTCAGAAAGTGAGAGATGCGAGTTTTGGAGCCTTTTCAGTGTTTTTGTGATGCATGAAAAATTATGCTGAATGTTAACATAAGTCATTTCTCACACTTATATCGCAGACAACGGTTTTGCGGCTTCAGTTGAGGCTGCATCTTCAGAGTCCATGGCATGCAGAACATTCTTAATACAGTTTATATATTCAACATAATACTCAACCACTTGCAGCCACGTACCCCACCTAGTTAGAATCGGCTTTGGCGACAATGGAATCTCTGCGTACATTTCTTTCAAAAGATGAACTCTTCTGTGGACTTTGAGAAAAACTTTACCGGGCGAGTTGGCCGTGCGCGTTGAGGCGCGCGGCTGTGAGCTTGCATCCGGGAGATAGTAGGTTCGAATCCCACTATCGGCAGCCCTGAAAATGGTTTTTCGTGGTTTCCCATTTTCACACCAGGTAAATGCTGGGGCTATACATTAATTAAGGTCATGGCTGCTTCCTTCCAGCTCCTAGGCCTTTCGTATCCCATCGTCGCCATAAGACCTATCTGTGTCGGTGCGACGTAAAACCCCTAGCACAAAAAAAAAAAAAACTTTTTTCACTGAGGAAATCAATAACTCTACTTTGGGGTAACTGCCTCTTACCACTTCTTCCATACGATGAAAGGCATATGCTACACATGTTAAATGAGTCATCTTACGATATACAACACACAATGCTTCTCCGGTTTTTATCATATAAGGTGCAGCATCGCTAATAAAAAGTAACACTTTATTATACTTAATGCCCTGTGGCCATAGGATACCCATAGCCTTATTTAACAGTTTTGCTATAGTTTTGTTATCGCACTTTTCTAGAACATCACAATGTAAGACAATCCGTTTACATTACTCTTCGCTTAACAAACCAATGATTACGTTGCCAGTTAGCCTGCCTTCTTAGTCTGTTGTCTCATCAATGGAAACCCAAATTGGACCGTTTTTAATCTCTTGCCTTATCTTCCGAACAGTTTCGTCGTATAGGACTGAACAGTACGTTTTTCTGAACGTTGACTCATCGGGGATGGATCGTTTAGTATATTTCTCGAGGAATTCCCTGAAGCACTGATTATTCAATTTGAAGAGAGGTATGTCAGCAGAGATGAGAGCACAGCAGCGGTCGGTGTTGAACTTGGACGTTACACTTAAAGTTGCTGGTTGTGTCAGAAACAACTGTCTCTGCTTGGAATCTCGTTTGTTAGCTTGGTGTTTACTGGTTGAAACGTGCTGTTGCACAAGGAAGCTTTGAGTAGATGTCACTGTACAATGACACAAATTACAAAATAATATCTTACTGCCAGTTGATAAACCATCTTCTTTACTGATACATAACTTTTCAATTTTAAACTGGTTGACTGAGCTATTTTAGGCATATTGAAACAACGTTAATGTCTTCAATGAATATCAGTATACAACTGCACACACTAAACATACAAGAACACTATGATCCGTCTCACTGCTAATTCAAACTGTGAATGACTGGTAGTGAACTAGATAAGTTATGAAGCAATCAAAGGAATGCCCGAGTTACGAATGAATCCGGAAACCATTAGCGCGTCGTCGATGAATGAGATTTCCCTAGTTACAAAATTATGGCACAGATACAGTCGATGTTATGTAATGCAGCATATCAGTGCTGTAAATGTGATTCAGATAGTCATTGTACTGACCGGCTGATCTCCCACTTCCAGGCTCAACCTCTCTCTTTCTTCGCACCGCTTATCAGCTTATTTTATCAGCCCAGACGTGGACAGGCGGTGATAATGACCTGCACACCAGTTAAAATATTATTTTTTTGAATATAGGTTTTTAATTTATTTCTCCATTATTGAGAGGACTGCTAATTTAATATACGAGGCATGTTTTTCAAGTAAGTACCGTTTTGATATTACGCCAATGGAGCGTTGCGGTCGGCATTCCGTGCATGCGCGCTGCGTACCTGCATCTGTTGGCAAGGCTGATACGGCAATAGTCGCCCTTGTGTACGTTTGTTGGCAAGCATTTGAAATGGCCTCGCTGATCGAGAGTCCCGCCGACTGTGAAGTCCAATCTGTTATTCATTTTCTGAGTGCAAAAGGTTTGAAAGCTATCAGTATTCATCGTGAGATCTGTGCAGTTTATGGACCAAACATTATGAGCGATGGAATGGTTAGGAAATGGCTTCGAGCATTTAAAGGTGGCCGCAAAGATGTGCATGATGAACGGAGTCGGCGACCTTCAGTCATTAGGGAAAATTTGGTACAGGCAGTTGACTGAGCATTGAGAGAAAACAGACGCTTTACGATTACGTCATTATCTGACTTGTTTCCTCAAGTTTCTCGAAGTTTTCTTTATGAAATTGTGAGTGAACGTTTGAATTACTGAAAGGTGTGCTCATGCTGGGTACCGAAAATGTTGACGGAAGAGCACAAAAGCAAACGTTTGGGCGTGGAGCGTTACCACGAGGAAGGTGATGATGTTTTGAGTCAAATTGTAACGGAGGATGAAACCTGGGTGGCCTACATTACACCTGAATCAAAACAGCAATCTATAGAATGGCGACATTCAACTTTACCCATGAAAGTGAATTTTAAGCAAACAATGTCAGCTCGGAAAATCGTGTACTGTATTTTGGGACAGAAAGGGGGTGTTGCTGGTGGACTTCTTGCCCCGTGATGAGACAATCAATTCAGCAACATATTACGAGACCTTAAACAAATTGCGCCACTCCATTCAGAACAAAAGCCGTGGCATGCTCAGTAAGGGTGTCATTTTGCTTCATGACAATGCACGCCCACATGCGACTCATCGAACCCAAGACCTCATCACATCATTTCGCTGGGAACAACTTGATCACCCTCCAGGTAGTCCTGACCTTCCCTCAGTGATTACCACTTGTTCCTGCATTTGAAGTAACATATGGCCGGCAAATGCCACAACGACAATGATGGTGTCAAGATGGCCGTGTTGCAGTGGCTGACAAATCAGGCGGCCAACTTCTATGAGGATGGTATCCAAAAGCCTGTTCGGGCCGATGACCTCGATGTTAGGCCCCTTTAAACAACAAGCATCATCAACGAACCAAAAGCCTGTTGTACGATATGAGAAGTGTCTCAATATTGGTGGGAATTATGTTTAAAAGTTGAGTAATGTACATTCTTTCATATAAAAATAAAATTGTTAAAAAATCTGTTTTTAATTTATTTCAAAACAGTACTTAAAAAACATGCCTCGTAATTTAATACTTTTTAGCCGAAATATGGACTATATTTATTTTAATGATGAAGAATATGGAACATGTGTGCTAAACTCCAAAATATGGAAAAATATGGAAAATGAATACTCCATTTTTTAACTCCACGCATCATGTTTCGTAAAGATAGTGCAAAATATAATTAATTTTAGCTTCCTAAAGAGATATGTATTTACATATAAATCCGTTCCCTGCTCATGTCCATATAACATGTTTTCTTCTATATGTGAGGAATATGTACTGAAAGTTTAGCTGTACTTGTTACAACCTGTATATGTCCATTCTAGGGAAGACTTAACCCATTTATACGCAGGTGGATCAGTTTCTACCAATCGAATTTTGCTTTCTTATGACAGACTTGCTTTCTCAACTCTAACCAGATTGTTTCAATGAACCATAATATGATTTTCCAGAGAATTACGCAGGAGTTTGTTTAATTGTTGCTATCATTTTTGATTTGGAGTTCTTACAAGAAAGATTGACTGTCAGCTCTCTGCACTAGAGAGAAGATTTTAAAATTATTGGTACTGCTCGTTAACATTTCAGACTTCAAAATATTTGACAGTTAAAAATTGAGTAAAAAATAGATGAAAGATTTGTTAGTTGTATACATTACTTAGAAGCTCCATTACTTTCATTAGTATATTGTGTTGGTCGAAAACAACCTTGTGGGCAGTTCGCCGAAACTAACTTTTATTTTTGTTGAAAGGTGATAATGCATGTATGCTTAAGCTTAGGATCTGCTAAATGGTCTGCATTTCATAGCAGAGTGAAACAGCAAATACTAGCAGAATTTGTAGAAAACCTTACAAGTGGCTGATCCCTCAGACATACTAGACTTTGAATTCAATATTTCTATAAGATTGCCAGAAAAATGCAACAGATTCAAGATTGTGATGATGAAGGCTGTGTAAATCCTGATGGACAAAAAACTTGCCTGGCTTCAAATTTGAGCATTATTAGTGATGTAGGAACTGATTAACGGTAGCTTCATCCCAGATCCTCTCGAATTTATTAATCATACTGTTTCAATCTAAGAATATGTACAAAATATGTAACGACAGTGACTTGGACCTAAACTGTAGTAATGAAGTGGCTAGATCATACACTCTCTGTTGGGAAATACATGATATGAAATGCCTAGCCGCCTATACATTTGTCTTTCGTGATCCTGATATGTCATTTTATAGCTTATTTGCACCCAGTAGATTACTTGGATCCTTTTCTACATGGATATACTGGTTGTTTGATTTAATAATGAATAATGGCTGGAATCTTAGCTGCTGCTACGGAATTTCTCAAGATAGCCTACACTTCTACCGAGAAGCTACCGAGGAATTATGTACCAATTTGGAACATCTCCGAAGGGATGAATTCATCTTCCAATACGAAAAACGGCATAGCTTTTGTGTTCTATAGTAAACGCAGAACACTTATGAACATGGGCTCATCCAGTAGCATTCTTCCCGCTGAGCACTGTTGCTGCAGTGACACAGAGACTGGTAAGAGAAACAGAGATTTTATATGGTTCTATGCTCACAATGTTCACATGTACTACATTCTCCCTAAACACAATGCACTCCAAATTGAAATTCATATATGTGACAGAAGCCCTAATCCTATGATTATCCATGATTACAGCGAAGCTCATACGTGCTTACTATATTTCTTGTAAGATGTCAAACAAAAGTTATTCGTGAACGCAGTATTCAACCCATGTGAGGGTGTGTCATTATTTAATACGATGTTATCTTTACCGCATGATATTCTGAGTAGCATTGCCAGTAGAATCTTTACAAGGTAAGATAAACACATAAATTAATTCAATGGTTCTTGTTATTTGAAACCAAGGGATTTGAATAGCATGTACATACTTAATTTTCTCCTTCATTAAGTACACCAATTTCCTAGCTGTTGGATATTCTCCATTATCGTACTAATGAAATATTATTCGGCGTAAAGCACACTTTTCAAAGTTATCCAAATTTGTAGCACATTTCTGAACTGTGCAGTGTTTCCCCGGTGATATAAATGCGGGCTTATTACCTTTCTTAATATTGTTTCCGTCCTCAGAAAGAATATTGAACATGATACGTACACTCGCACTGCAAGCTTGAGCTGTCAACTCCCAACTTGGATAAAAATCTGTGTTCTCATGCACTTCTGTATTTGAAAGGTTTGTTAAAAAGCCATACACATTGTAAACAATATTTCTCGTGTGACTGTATAAAACGTTACGAGTTATACCACTATTAAGTGTTAGACTGCTACTCTGCTCATTAAGAGACATTATGGATACAAAACTTGGGTCACAGCGTGTCTTAAACTTCCATCACACTAACCTGATACCAAAATACTGTTACCCTAGCTTGTATTTCGCCGAGAGAGATTCCCCAGTGAACCTAAATATTTCAGCACCTTATCTTTCTTACTCACGTGGGAGAAACAATGTTGAAATTATTTCTTCAATTAAAGGGCAGATGGTATCTGTGGAATGCCTGGTTGTAGAATTGTGGGGTTTGGGCTGACATCTTAAGAATTTTTATCGCTGTCATAGAGCATCACCAGAACTATTGAACCTGTAATGATTTATGTGCAGAGAAAGGAATAAAAATATTTAACACAGTGAGCGAGCTCATTCATTTATTTATGTGGGCAACAGCATCCTGTTCCGTTGGCTGGTGCAGGTGGGTGAGCAAATCGTGCTCCTCCCTCATGTTCATAGTTGTTCCGTTTAGTATAGGTTAACAACAAAGTGTTCATGCAAAATTTGTGGTTAAACAAAGAGTGAAATCATGTGCTAAGTATAATGTTCCTCTTCCTGTCTCTTCTTTTCCAACTTATTGCGAGCAAATCTGAGTTGCAGTGCTGGTTATGCAATCTAGTTATGCATTCTGCAAATAAAATATTCTTATTATGACAGGGATCAGTAACCATTATTGACGTGAAAATGTTAATTTTGCGCTGTATGCAATGTATGTTTGTAAAAATAATTTGTTGCCTGGTAAAATATTCCAGCTGTTGTAACAACCTCATTTCCGAGCAAGTGTTTAGTGGGTCGTTAACGACCCATATATTCATTCGCGACCTAAATGAAGCAATTTTAGTTCATATTTATCTGAGTAGCAGTCCATATTGAACAGCTCCATGTGCAAATCTTGAGTCTTTGAACTAAAAAACAATTTGGGCATAAACAGGTTAATATCCAGTCTACAGTATATTTGAATTTTTTGATTGATGTGTTGTAGAACGGAGTGTGACCCACAGGCTATCCTGTGTCCCTTTGAACTTATGGGTTCGTGCCAAGATGAAGACTGCCAGTATTCGCACCAGCCAGCAGCGTGAGGTGAATCTCGAGTTCTGGATGGGCAGTGAGTTCCCTATCCTTTCCTTTGAAGATGGCGAGGTTTTGCTAGTTTCCATTTTTGTATGTTGCGAACCTGTACCTTTTGTAAGCATGTATTTAGTCTTGAGATAGAATGTTGGAGTAAATTTAGTTTAGATCTCTGTTTTAAAGTAAAGCTTTTTTAATACCAAGGGAAATTGTCTTCCATGTTATTGTTTTGTTGAAGTTCTCATTGTTGTAACATTATAATACTACTACCACCACCTTCTAGGAGTACTTAAGATGTTCCATTAGGTCGGGGAGTAGACATCACCTTTTAAAACTTATGCCATTTGTTTAAATGTAATCTTTTCAAGCTTTTGCTTGTGCTAAGTACAAAGTTTTAATTTTTTACCTGCATTGTGAACCAGAGTAAGTTTTGTCAGGTTTGTGTTGAATGTAACTAATAATTCTGCTGTCATATATGTTATTCCAGTTGGTATTGTGATATTTTCCATTATTGAAATGAAATATGTCTATTTTAGTTCGTGTGATATTTAAATTGAAATATGATCTAATTAGTTTACATTCTGCTCATCCTGGTTAATTCTTATTTTTTGTAATTATATAATATACGTAGTTTAAATTTAAATTAATTTTATAACAGAGTATAATTATTCTGTGTAGGTTTGTTTTACTTTTGAAGTAGTTTCCTTAATAGTTTCTTTCTTTCTTTCTTTCTTTCTTTTTTTTTTTCCTCTTCTGTTTGTAAAATAATTTTCCTTCGAGAATGCAGGGCTGTTTTATTTTGTTAATTATTGCCAGTGACACAAACTGTCTTCAAGGCTGGTCACTACTTTCAGAGGTTTTCACATGGCAGAGCAACATTTGTGAAGCAGATGACTTAGAACTGTTCTTGCTGTATTAGTGAGTTACCATAAATTTCAGTAATTTATTCAGTTGTGTATTATTTTTAACAAAATTTTAACATTTTGTTTTGTACATATTGTCTTTATAGTGGTGTATATAAATTTTGCAAATGGTAAATTTTGTATGAAAAATGACTGTGATAACTAAATGTTGTGTCAGCTCTTTCCCTGTTGCAGACTGCATTAATTGGATGCCATGTTTCTGAGGCAGGTAATGCTGGTAAGTATAAATGTATATATAATGTGAGCTTAAAGATTTTAAATGGTATTGTTCTGTCTTAATACAGCTGCTTATCAGAAGAAATGTAGAAAGGAGTTCACCTCTTTCCGTTAGATTTATTTTTTGTAATGATCATTGTAAATCTAAGGAAGATGTACCAGTTTTATGTAAAGGAACCCTACATATTTTTGTCTTGGACTACTTATCCACAAGTAGATTTAGAAATTACAATTCTCCATTACATTATATTGTAAGACGTGTACCATAAAAGGACTGGCAAGCTGTAGTTGAGTATTCTTGACTTCCACACTCATTTCATACAAATGCTGTACTTAGGTAGGAACTTTCTTTCAAGTTATGTTATCTTTTCCTCTAGGTTTAGTTAAATTCCAGTATACTCGCTAGTACAAACGACGTAGTGATGTTACAATCAAGTACCCTACATATAATACACTGAGCGGCACGAAAAACGCAACACTTCAATTTATTTCAAAAACTGAAATTTATTCTAAATTTTTTGACACTTTTATGTCACTAATCCACTATCTTATGATAGAATATTGTGGTACGGTCCCATCTAAGTGTCTAACAATGAAAGGAAAAGACGATTATAAACAAATTGAACAAATTAAGCGAGAGATGCACATTTCAAGGAAATTTTGAGTAAGCTCATAAAAGTAATGCACTCTGTTTTAATGTTACACACTTCACACTTTCACTTCACAGATCTCGGAGACCATCTCGGGGACCTCTGTTCGCACCTTCAAAAGCGTGTATTGCCACCTCTTGCAGCAATGATGGCATTCAACCTTTCAGGCATGCTCCTGATTAATGCGGTAATGTTCTGTTGAGGAATCATCTCCCATTTTTCCAGGAGGGCGTTCCGTAGGTCCTGTAGGATCTTTGGATAGCGCTGACGGACTCTTCTCCCCAGCTGGTCCTAAACATGCTCAATGGGATTCAAATCGGGGCTTCAAGTAGGCCAAACCATATCATGAATCTCTGCTTCATCCAAGAACTGTTGCACAATTCTCGCAACATGTGGGCGTGCATTGTCGTGCATTAGTGTAAAACCATCACCAATAAACGGAGCAAAAGGCACAACATGCTCCAGAAGGATTTCCTCCATATACCGATGTGCGGTAAGGCTCCCATGCTCCACGAAGACTAAATCCGTTCTTGCAGCTGTATTGATTCCTGCCCACACCATCACAGAACCACCGTGAAAAGGCATCCTGGATGAGAATGTGCAAGGGGAATACATTTCCCCTGGCCTTCTCCAGACCCTCTCTCTTCCGTCAGGTGATCGGAGGCCAAATCACGACTTGTCTGTGAACAATACTTGATCCCATTGTTGTACTGTTCAGCCAAGATGTTCCCTTGCAAAACGCAGTCGAGCTGTGCAATGCTCTCTGGTGAGTTCCGGTCCTGTAGCAGGTCTTCTGGACTGAAGATTGGCTTCTTCCAGTCTTCTTCGAACGGTTCTCTCACTAACATTGAACCCTCGAACTTGGTGGAGTCGATTTTGTGCTTCAATAGCGGTGGTGTGACGTTTGCGGAGAACTTGAAGTTGTAAGAAGCGGTCATCTTTCTCCGATGTTGCTCTTCTCGGGCCTGATCCTGGTCTCCTTGCAAAGCCTCCAGTTTCCCTGTACCTTCATACGGTTATGGAAATTGCAGAAGGTGTAGTACTCAACACTTCTGCAACGTAATGCATGCTGCGACCATCTTCCACCAAAACAACAGCTTTCGCAGCTTGTTCAGGGCTTAACGGCATGTTTACTCCAGAAAACTGATTAAGAGAATCACAGAAAGATCCTACAAACACGTGTGATTGAAAGGGGAACAATTAAAGGTACAACAATAAGCGCTACACATCCAGCGATGTGTTTTCCAGGTTGCACGGGAAAAAACAATTGAGGCTAGTGCAATAAACAATCAACACTACATTGTTGCTACGCCAATAGCATACCCCGTCTAAAAACAATGGTTGAAGTGCTTCACTTCGATTAAATAGATAATTACACATCATTTATTGGGTGTTGCGTTTTTCGTGCCACTCAGTGTAGTTGTGTATTGATTCCTTCTTTTGTTTAATGCAAGAAAAGCAGTACAATTATCCCTCATTTTAAGGCTATTGTTTGCACAGAGCATTTGTTGGTGCAATAAAGAGGGTGGTGTTATATTGGGGTCACTATTTTAAAATTGTATAAGGATTTTCTGGAATAGTATTCATCAAAATTTAACCTCCCCTACAGATGCAGGGAAACAGTGGATGTGGGACACACCCGTTGTAAAGCAATTTCAAACATGATACTTGAAAATAAAGCACAAATAATTATAGATGCAGGCGTAGGGATGTGGTGACCACATCGCCCAGCGGGTAACCTCTGCAATTAGCCTCCCTGGTATTGGCGGGTAAACCATAAACCTTACTGACATGAGGAAATGCGTGTCAGGCACCGACCAGCTAGTGCACAACAATATAGTAATGCAAAGATTCATGGTAGGCCTACCAAGTGGTAGCGTATTAACATCGCTTTCAACAATCAAACGAGCCTTGGATCTAATGTAAAACCAATACTAAAATGTGACAAAGCCTTTGTGCAGATCTCTCAGGTTGACAGCTAAAATGGCTCCATTGATACACAAATCTGTTCAAATAAAAATATAAGAATTATACTACTAATGTAGTATCCATAGAAAAGGATGCAAGAATTCAAGAAATCACACTGATAATGACAGAGAGAAACATATTGATAATGGGACTGAGTGAAATAAGAAAAAAGGGATTGGTAGTAAGGTGCTGGAGAGAGGATGTAAAATGTGGTGGTCAGGAAGAGACAAAAGAAGAAATGGTGTTGCAATAATAGTGGCTAAAAAGTACTCAATGTGGATTATGTTTGTGACAGAATAATTAAAGTTCAGTTAATGATGGAAGGAAATATCCTTGATATGCTCCTCAGATAGATGAAAAGGAAGAGTTTATCACTAAACTGGAGGATGCTGTAACATCTAAGAAGACAGTGATTATAGGAGACTTCATTGCTAGAGTTGAGAAATAGAGTAGGATATGAAACAGTTATAGGAAGCCATGGAGAAGATCACAGAAATGATGAAGTGGAGATGTTATTAGACGTGTCTGAGAAATAAATGGATCATTGGTAATGGATGGTATAAGAAAAGAGATAGTCACAAGTTTACCAGATATAGTTGGAACTTGCAACAGAAATCCATAATTGATCATATAATAACTGAAAAAATAAAATAAAAGTTATAGCAAGCATTAATCTTGATGGTGACCACAGACTGTTGGTGGGGACATTGTTGAAATTCAGAAGGGGGGAAAAGACAGGCAAAAATCAAATGCTGGAAACTAAAAGATAGAGAAATCCAAGAGATATACATGGAAAAGATTAAAACTCTACTTCCTAAAGATGAGAGGAAGAATGTTGAGGAAGAATGGAAAAGGTTCAAACAGGCTTAAGTCAAAGCAGTAGAAGTCAGACACAAAGAAACTCCATGGTGGAATGAGAGAATTGCAGATGCAGTCAAGAAGAATAATGCGTGGAGAGAATGGTTCAGAAACAGAACGAAACATAGTAGAGACAAATGGAAACGACTAAGCAGAGCAACAAGGAAAATTATAGCATTGGCTAAAAAGATGTCCTGGGAAAAAGTTACAAAGGAAATAGAAGAGAATTATAAGAATGACAATAAAATATTATACTGCATATTAGGTAACAGAAGGAAGCAAAAAGAAAATACATCAAGTCATCAATAAAGATGGAAAACCTGTGTGAGAAAAATAAGTTTTGAACGTATGGAAAGAATACTTCCAAAATATATATGAAGGACAAAATGAAACAAATGTACTCAAGGAAATGGATGAAGATAAAATAAATATTACCATTACAGTGGAAGGGATGAATAAACAATTGAAATAGGAAGAGAAGATCTACAAATGTTGGATGTAGAAAAAGCTGAATTAGAAAAATGGCTAAGCTCCTGGAATATATATCACAGTGGAAATGGTTAAAGCTGCAGGACCTATTGGAATACAGTGGCTGTATAGAATAATGAAGATAGTATGGACTGACGGAGAGATTCCTGATGATAGGACAAGGGCAATTATTGTACCTATTTTTAAAAAAAGGTAATAAAGGCACTTTGTGAGAACCACAGAGGAATAGCATTACTGTGTCATTGCGTGAAGATTTATGAAAAAATTATCTTACAAAAAATCAAGAACAAGATAGATTCACAATTAAGAGAAGAACAACAAGGATTTAGACCAGCAAGATCAACTATTGATGCCATATTTACAGCTAGACAAGACAAGAAATAGGAATTTGGGAAAGAGATCGCAGTTGCATTCATAGATATACAAAAGGCTTATGACACGGTTAGAAGAGAAGAAATATGGCAAGGGCTGAATAGAATTGAATTGTCAAGAGAAATGCAATTCAGAATTAGAAACATGTATAACAATGTCTGAACTGTGTTATAATACATGGCAAAAAATCAGAATGGTTTAGAACAGACAGAGGAGTTTGACAAGGAAGTGTACTTTCATCAGCGTTCTTTGATATAGGGATGGACAATATTATGAGGAAAGTTCGCCAAGGGTCAACAGCAAATGATATGAAAGTCATAGCATATGCAGATGATGTAATGATATGGGAAGAAAATGAACAAAAATTGGAAGAACAACTAAATACCTGACAGCCCAATTGAAGAAGCAGCATGGAAAAGTTTAACAAAACGTGAGGTAATGAAAATCGGTAGAGAAAACAAAAAAGGAAAAGTTTAACAAAATGTGAGGTAATGAAAATCAGCAGAGAAAACAAAAAAAAAAAAAAAAAAAAAGGATGTTGAGTGTAATGCAAAAATTCTTAAAGAAGTAGATGCTTTTAAATTCCTAGGAAGTAAGCTAACTGGGAAAGGAAACATCAAGGAAGAAATTTTGAAGAGGATAGGAAATTGCTCAAAATTTTATTACTGTGTATCAGACATAATTAGAAATTGGAAAGTACCTACCAAAGCAAAAATTATTGTATGTATATAAATCGTATTATTTACCTTTGGAGCAGAATGTTGGACTTGGGCCAAAAAAGATCTGAGTAGATTACAAGCGACAGAGATGCGCTTCCTGCGAGGGATCTTGGGTAAAACAAGAAGAGAAAAGATAAGAAATGAAACCATATGAAACACGCTACAGATCAACCTTCTAAAAAGAACTGTGGAGAGAAATAGGCTGAAATGGTTCGGCCACGTCAAAAGAATGGGACAAGAAAGATTACCAAGAAGAGCTCTGGAGTGGACAGAATCAGGAAAAAGACCAATTGGAAGACCATGAACAAGATGGAGGGATCAGGTGGAGGTTGACATAAATCAGAGAGGACTACAGTGGCAGACAGTGATGAACGATAGAATATGGGAAAAAAGAGAAGATTGGAGAGGCTCTGTGAACGACCTGCATAAGCAGAAACGTGTCAGGAATTATTATTATTATTATTATTATTATTATTATTATTATTATTATTATTATTATTATTATTATTATTATAAGTGCTCTTACAACACAAAATGATGAATCACACTTCTTGCAAAAAATCGTCACAGTACTTTCTTTTAAAAAAGTCCTCGATATAAGTTTGTGTTTTGACTGTGGAAAATACCAGTTATAAATACCAGATAAAAAAATATTACGGTACACATTTTATACCTTCAGACTTATAGCATAAAAGTTATGATACTTTTTTTAAATAGCTTTTGAAATAGTCTTTAATAGATGTTCGTTTTTGACCTGATTACTTTTCACATGGAAAAATGCACTTTCAATATTCAAAATAGTTTGTTGCTCGCTGCTGTTGATATCGTGAGCGTAAACGTGGGCTTGAAATGTTTTGAATACACAGGGAGCTTTGGAAAATTTTGGCAGTGGTTCGACCCTGTCTTCACTCTTATGGTGCCATAGCGCACATTCATCAGTTGATGCTGTAATATTGCCACACAACTTGTCTAAACTGCGAACAGAATACGTGAGGAGTTGCAAGGTTCTTTGGATGAGCAGCACAGTTGTCTGTAAGCAGAATTATCTTTCTTCCCTAAATCCCCATGGAAGCGACCAGCCTGCAAGGAAAAATATTGAACTTGTAACTACTGAACGTTTTTGAAACCCTGGGGTTCTGAAAGTTTTCTATAAAAATAGGCATATGCCTATTGGATCCATCACTGTTACAACACAAAAAACAGTCATGCGATCTTTTGCTTTCTTTCCACCATGACAATACTCTCCTCTGCTAGTGTATGGTCGGGAAGACACTTTTAAAAGAGGCCCATTTCATCTGCATTGTAAATGTCTTTGGATTTGTATGCCTCGAACAGCGCCGGCAGATTTTCCAACCACAGTTTCGTACGTGATGTATCTACAGCAGCACTTTCCCCTGCCCATGTCACTCCTTGAAGCAGGAGATCCATCAGCTGGACGTTGAGCCATTTGTGTTCAGTCTTCCGTGACCTGGAGGGCTTTATCTCGTAAGATGCTGCCATCCACAGGAATGCCTGATGCTTGGGCTTGTTGATACTTGGCAAAGAGTACAACCTCCAACTCGATATAAGGAGATTTTTTCCCAGTCTTTTCTTTGCACACGTTCCATGTTTATCTGTTTGGTTAAATATTTTGTGTTTCTTACTCATAATGGAATATAATGTTGATGGAGCTAAAACCTGTCGTTTAGCATTGTCCGTTTTCTTTCTTTTTTAAAGAATGAAGCCATGTTTTCCAGTGTCGACTTAGTTAAATGCAGTAAAAACTTTTCAGTCTGTCAAACACACAGCAATTACAATATAAATTATAACACTATAAGCATACCTGTAAAATAATATATAATATATTATAGTCCATCTTCGTAGTAAGCGTCTTTCTGGACGACCGGAGGTGTGGCCTGGCCTCGAGTGCGAGGAACTATGGGACCGTTCGCGCTGGTGGTGGGGGAAGAACTTGATCCTTTCCTCCAGCTGACACAGTCGAGTTCAGGCAGCGGACGTAGCCCTGGGAGCTGACTGAAATAGTGTGCAAAGCTTAGGCGCGAAACGTTCCCGGGTCGGGGTAGTCATTATGCAATGGTTCATCGGTGTACATACATCACACTAACTCAAATGTGTAGGAATTACTTAATATGATAAACTAATGAAAATAAAATAGTACTGTACATTGTACAAATCGAGTCTTACATTTCGATCTGCGTTAAACCTTGTCAATTAACTACACAGGCCTTTGAACATAACATTCTAAAATTTCAGTTTTATTCCAGTACGGAAATACTTCGTAACTTTCGTAGTAAATGTTGGTGACATCAAGAAATCAGAGGATCATGCCTAAAAGAATTCTTATCGGATGATGCTTTTGATACAACATGAAATAAATCTCAGTGTATAGTAAAAGAGGACTTTAAATTAAAGTATTAAATTAAAATTAAAATTAAATTATTCTTGTGCCATTTATTATTATACATTCTTACAAATATGAAATCTGTTATATAAAATTGAAAGGTTTGAACCATTTAGTAGAAAATCATTTGAACATAAGACGGTAACTTGCAACTGGTAATACTGCCAATAAAGGAAGTTCGTTTGAAACTGTACTGTATACCAAGGAAAGGTGCATCGGTACGCGCTATCAGTTCATCAATCGCCTAACGAATAGGAGGAAGTTGTTTCCACTGACAGCCCGGAGATATAATCTGCTTAACGTGATTTCTAGTAAAATACGTATAAAAGAAATTAATTAATGCGAATTTGTCAGGAAAATGCAGAGAAGAAGCATTAGTAGAAATACTTCAGCTACTTTCATAATAACATTAACAATGTTTACTTTTCTTGTCCATCAGAAGAAATATACATACTCTTGAATAACCTGCTATTGTTATGACTGAGAGAACAGGTCTCCTACAGCAGCAGCAACAACAACAACAACAACAACGAAACCAGCAACAAAATGCTTCGGAACAATAGACAATATAAATCTGTCTCATAAAATCAGAGCAAAAATATTATCGGACTTCTTACGTGTTCTATGATCACGTTTGTTTAATATTCGGAGTTCAGGGATCTTATTTACAAATTATTCAGAATAATCTTTACTCTCATCTGAATCATGTCATCTGAAGTTTCACCGAGGTTGATGTCGCACTGGTCTAATTCTAATTCCCTGTGCATGGTGTTGTCACGCTCCCAGTATTCCTGCTCAATGTCTTTTACGTGGTCGCAAATTTTTTTTTCGTTTGTCTTGCGAATACTGTGCAAGCAATATCCGGCAAAGAGCTTCCTTTTTGTGGAGTGTGTTTGCTGTCAAGTCACGAGTGATCTATAAGACAGAGAAATATTTCGTACAGAATAATCATTTTTATTTATATTGGGAATAGGCGCGGAGCGCCTCATTTATGAACAGTGAAGCCATTAGAGATGCTATGGCACACTTTTTATGCTAAAAAAATAATTATGCTTTATTACAGTAAAACCTCGTTAATTCGAAGTCGTTGGGACTCAAAATTCGGACTTCGAATTACGTGATTTCGAATTAACCGCCAATTCGCAATTCAGAAGTACCAACCCTTGCCGCGTTACTAAATATTCTAAGGCCCGTTACTGCATACAGTTAACCTTGATTCACAGTTTATACCTTTCAAATGCCACGAAAAAATAACTATTTCCAAAATGTATCCAAGAAGGTGCATTTACAGTATTCAAATAATGCACTCGGATTTCTCACTGGTAAACATAACCTCTCGCAACGAAAGAAAGAAAAAAAAGCACGATTCAAAGACGAGGAGAAATCTATGCTGGCTCCCAAGTGCAAGTGCTTTATTAATTGGATTACTATACTGTATGCATTTTAGATGCCTTGTATTTACACAGAAAGTATCCGATGCCCTTAAAATCGTACTTTTCTATGACTATCCTTGTACGATTTCCCGCCATGGCACTTCTCTCGTACTTCAGAAATGTAAACACTTGCCGCGTCACAAAGTATTCTAAGACCCATTAATACATGCAATCACCTCTCGATTCACAGTTTAAACATTTCAAATGCCATGGGAAAAACTATTTCCGAAATGTATCCAACAAGGTGCATTTACAATGTTCAAATAATGCACTTGGATAAATCACTGACAAACATAACCTCACGCAACGAAAGAAAAAAAATCGCACAATTCAAAGACGAGAATAAATTTTGCCGGTTCCCCTGTGCAAATGCATTATCCTTTTGGATTTCTGCACTGTTTGCATTTTTAGATGCTTTGTACTGGCATGGAAAGAGCCCGAGGCCCTGAAAACGTAGCTTATGGAACTTTACTATGACGTGGCGATAAAGTATCTCGCGCTCATGTGCATTTTCTCTTTGCTATGACCCCCCATCCCTCACCCTTGTACGATTTCCCGGCTGGCAATTTCTCCTTTAAAACCATAAGACCGTTTGGGCTCGCATTGAAATAAAGCAATGCAGTTTTACCGGCAATGACAATATTGTTCGATGCCTACGAATTTATTATATGAGCCACGATTTTTCGTCAACTGTCGGCAACGCCAGTGTTCGCGGATTCTGCTTTCCCGCACACTGCCTGTTGTGTGATATTACGGCGTTCCTTAAAAGGTTGAATACAAAAGAATTCCGATTTCATTCATCTTAGCAATCATGAAGCGCACTGTTGACCCACCGAAGTGAGTGTAAGTGCGGAAAGTTACCCCTCCACGTTCCGGAACGCCTATTATGAAGCGGAGCGGATAAATTTAGAGTTCAAATTACTGTAACATACTATTGTTTTAAAATGTAAAGGCAGTTTCGAATTAAGTCTGAATTTCGGTAATGGGGCCGACATTGTACTTCGAATTACGAATTATCCGTATTTCGAATTAAACAATTGAAAATACATGCAAAACTGTATCTCATGTTTCCGGGAACGAGAGCTTCTTCGAATTAGGCGGGATTTTGAATTAACCGATTTCGAATTATCGAGGTTCTACTGTACTATTAATTGAAATATATTCTAATCACGGACCTCTCCTTTGATATCTCCCCAAACCGACTCAGTTGGATTGAGATCTGGATGATATGGAGGAAGATGGAGAACTTCATATCACTAGCTTTTCAAAATATTATCTATTTGGTATATCTTCTAACGAGTCCCAACAATTAAGCCTTTGTCATAGGCTAATTCCGGGAGAGTTGCCGCACTTTTTATGTCTTTTGTTATATCTCGGTATTTTTACTTTAAAAATTGTTGCAAATTCATCGAGCATAATTTGAAAACGTACATTTGATCAGGGATGAACAAAATATTGGCAATTGAAAGTAAATGGGAGAAAGGAGGGAACAAAGGAATTGTTGCATCTGCGGCGTCTCTTCCTGGATCCCGGTATAGATGCCGACTTTGCTCGGGAGAGATGCCGCAAGTAAAATAATTAATGACAAAATCTTATTTAAGCCAATTTCTTCAACTTTAATATAACCGAACACTAGAACGTACTACAAGACAATTATATCCACATAATATAATCATTCAATGGAAAAATTCTATCTGATAATTTACAACATTAAATTAATCATATTTTAATTTCGATTTACTATAAATGTGCATGTGCAGTAGATTCTTCACTGTGTTATATAAAACCCCACGGCACTTAAAACCCTTGAAAGGGCTCTGGCCTGCACAGCGACCGCTGCTCAGCCCGAAGGCCTGCAGATTACGAAGAGCCGTGTGGTCAGCACGACGCATCCTCCCGGCCGTTATTCTGGGCTTCCGAGATCGGGGCCGCCATGTCACCGTCAGATAGATTCTCAATTCCAATCAAGTAGGCTGAGTGGACCTCGAACCAGCCCTCAGGTCGAGAGAAAAAACCCTGACCTGGCCGGGAATCGAACCCGGAGCCTCCGGGCGAGAGGCAGGCACGCTATTCCTACACCACGGGACCCTCATGTTATATAAAGGAAAAATCAAAATCATAATGAATATAATTCTGTCCTGACACAGTAATTTGGAAACATGTCTAAGGCAGGATTCTTGAATCAAAAACTGATGTTTATCCTTTTACAAGTTTTTGCAGATTGTTTCTTAAAACTTTGTTCTCTAGCAATTTTGCTGCAACAGTCGTTATATGTAGAGCAAGATTCATGCATTCACTGTTTGTAACTCAAACACTGGATACAGTCATCCTTTTTTGAATATCATTTTGACTTCGGTGATTATTGAAGTAGCTATACCTGCTGGACCCAGAGAGCCCTTTTCCAGATTTCGTGACTGCATTCTAAGTTTCAGTGTTCGTTCCGGAATTCTGTAGTATCATTCTGCCTCCCTGATAGGTATTTCCTTGGCTTTCAGTCTTTTAACAGCCTCTCTTAACTTTTCCTGTGTCCATTGAGGTCTTTTAACAGTGCCCTTACTTTTATACTGAGCAGGCATGTCGCAAATTTTTATTGCTGAAAATAATTTTATATAATAAAATAATGTTACCGATGAAATTAATAAAAATAGATTATGTATATCAAGAATCGTGAGACGATAAAATATTCGAATAAAATACCGGTACACTCTGAATAGTATTGAATGTTTCCAGATCGCTTGTAGAATCTGATAGCAATGAAGCATCTCAGCCGGATTGTTGTGCGGCAACTCTCCCAACTATCAGGGAGAGACGCCGCACCCTGCTGTTTTCATACCTCAAGGCTATCATGGCCCAAAATTAGCTTACTCTCAACTACAGTTATGTTTCTGACGTCTACTGTATTAAAAACGTCTGATTTAAGCATTTGAAGCCAACTTAATATACAATAAATTAACACACGCAAAAACTTTGTCAGGAGGAAACATGTACTCGCCTCATGATATCGGCTATAATTGGTGTAATATGCGAGCAAATTTCGTCACACTCGCAGACAGTAGTTCTTCCTTAGAAACCGAAAAACTACACATATTGCCACCTAGCTGTAACGATGGGAACCTTTAGCTACAGTGTATGCGGCATCTCTACCGGGGCGGCATCTGTCCCGGATTTACCTTACTTGGATCAAACTTAATTCCTTTCTTCTGCAGCCATTCCTGTAGATACTTATTCATGGGTAGAATTAGTCTTCTTGTCTTCCTGAACACAATGATAGACTGCATTGTCCATTATTACTACGCTCCGTGGGGTTACATTTGGAGCAAGCCGCTCATTTATCCACTCAGAAGTACTATTATAATTCATGTCAGCATGATGGTCCCCAGGCTTTAGGTGAGACTTATAAATTAAAAGGGTATTGGGAACAAAACCATTCTCTCCTTCACCGTGTACTATAATTAATCTGTTACCCCTTTCCTATGGAACTAAGTACCCCCAGTTCTTCAGATACTTGCCAGCACCGCGAAACTACATGCGAAACACGAAGATAGGTTTCGTCTATAAATATAATGTTTCTGCCTTCATTTCGGAAAATCGGCAACTGTCGCAGGTATTTCACTCGCCATTCCACACTTTCTGGTCTTTCAACTAAAATCTTATCCTTCGACTGGCATTTCCACCAACGAAATCCCAAGTCAGGCATTATTTTATGCAGATGTGAGGGACTGCATTGCACTATGGCATCCTCTTCCAAAGCTTCAGAAAGTTTTTTTTTTTTAATGTGGGCATTTCTTTTCTCACGGCGTAATATTCATGAATCTTTCTCCTCATAGCTGCTTTTACAAAATCACCAACTGGAAATCTCTTCTTTATTTCACCTTGTTTTCCTGTTCGAGTGCCAAACTTAAGTTCAATCTCTTTCATTATCTTCTTCACCAGTGCTGTTTCCACTTCTGTTGCTTCTGAAACTGTCTGCACAATATTCAATTTCAAGTCGTGTTCTCGCTTCATAACTTTCATATGTTCACTCATTGTATAAACACTTTCACGTGCCTAGTCTCGCAGTGGTCTCCCAGATTTAGAAGAGGACCTAGAAGCCATGCTCCTCACTTCAGTAATTTCAATTTAGCCCGCACGTAACAACACGCACCGCTTGAGAGACGTTTTCACTTCAGCGCTAGCCTGGCGACTGGACCTGGTGTAGGAGTGGGGGGTCGATAGCTCCCACCACTGCATGCGCAACCAATTCTCGCGCAGGATGCTTTCAACCAAAATGGACTATAGTGTGTATTTTAATTTTACAGGTATGCTTATAGTGTTATAATTTGTATTTTAATTGCTGTGTGTTTGACAGACTGAAAAGTTTTTATTGCATTTTCTTTTCGGAAGGATTTTTCCCTCAACTTCTTTGGTAATTCGAAGTCCTTCTTCCAAGGTTCTCACTTGCTAAAAAGATCACATCTTTTTTAATCATACAAATAATCCATAAAATATGACAATTCAATAATTATACACGGTAAATTCACATGAAAAGTGAAATACTGTACTGTAAGAACGTAGGGCACATCCCTGACTTTGCTTGCCTTGAATACCGCAGCTCAAAACTCGGGTAAAACTAATGGAGTGGTTCAGACGATGTCATAGCGGTTATTCATGCAACATTGCATGGTTTGGATGATGTGATTAGTGATTCAGCATGGTGCAACTGGGACGTTACCGCAGTTAGCCTCGAAATTACATCAGATAGCGTGAAATGTGGTGTTATAGAAGAATGCTGAAGGTGAGATGGATAGATCGAATCACGAATGAAGAGATACTGAATCGAATTGGTGAGAGGAGATCAATTTGGCTAAATTTGACGAGAAGAAGAGATAGAATGATAGGACACATCTTAAGACACCCAGGACTTGTTCAGTTGGTTTTTGAAGGAAGTGTAGGTGGCAAGAACGGTAGGGGTAGACCAAGGTATGAATATGACAAACAGATTAGAGCAGATGTAGGATGCAATAGTTACGTAGAAATGAAAAGGTTAGCACAGGATAGGGTGGCATGGAGAGCTGCATCAAACCAGTCTATGGACTGATGACTCAAACAACAACAGCGTGGGAGCAAGACAGAACAGGAGTGTGTTTATATCGATATGACTACTGATTGTGTATTTAGAGTTTGTCGGGATCCAAAGTATTGAACAATAGATCTGGGGAAAATGATACATCGAAAAACCCAGACTGTGTTGGATATGTTCCTGGGACTGAAAATTATGATCCATGTATCCACGAAAACGATCAGTCGAGGTTCTGCTGTACTTAGTCACCGTATGGTTTTCACCCACAACAATAAAAAATGGTTTCCAGTGTTCTTCTAACAGACTGTTCTTTATAAGCACACATTTCTTGCTTATTTTTTCATACATAAAATTGTTCGTTTATTCATCATAGAGACTTGTATGCACAGGACAGACAGACAGACAGACAGACAGGACTAAAGTTGAAATCAAGTCAAGATGGGCTCCTATCAAGCTCTTTATCCTCAAATTGCTTTGTCCAGGCTTCCAAAGCTTTTCTCGGAAACAGTCCATTACGGCCTAAGCCTTAAGGAAATTCCCATCTGTGGCAAGACGATTCAATCCTATAGCAAGAAAATACCCGGCACCATGCCACTCGGGATAATGAGCTACAGGTAATGAGTGTCAGTGGCATACTCCACCTGCTCACATTCCTAAACGATTAGATAAGAGCCGTGTATCTGTTCAAAGAAAGGCTTCCGGGTTCCTGCCGATAACCTCAAACCAACAGTTTGCAATATATCGAAGGCATTTATAACATTATGTGACATTGATCTACCTGTGCCACTAGTGGCGATGGCGGTAGGTGGGATTATCATTATATCGAGGTAGTTACTGTATTATTTCCGTAAGGAATATCCATTCGTTGCTTGTTGTATGCGTTAACTGAGGGTTACAGAGTATCGGGTGGCATTATATAAGGGGTTGACTGTATACTGTCCTATGCACTTTTTGCAATTCATGTTTGATACCATTGTCAGATGTGCCAACTCCCCCGATTTAAGCGCGGGACTCCCTATTATTGGTTCTTCCTTCCTCTCTCCTGATCGCAGAGACTTATCTCCCGATTTTGGGAACAGATTTAGTATTCCTGTATTTTTTTTAAAATCCCAGGTTTTTTCCTCTTTCTTTAAATAGCTGGAGATAATTGATGTTCATTGGGCATTGTCAAGGCAGATGCTATCAGCTGGTGGTGGTCTTAAATATGATAGAATCTCTAACGTAATGCTTTTTATCATTTCCACGTAGCAATGCTGACTGTGTGTTTTTTAGCATATTTACAAGGACAAAAACTCAATTCAGATCAAAGCTTCCTGAAAAAGTATTGTGGAAAAACTTTTAACCTTAAAACCCGTTCAGCAAGGCCACTGCTTTGAGCATAAATCTAGTTCAGAAATTTATGAAGAGGCCAAAAGCAGTTAGATTGAAGAGTCATGTGTTCTAAAGCTCAGATACATGCAGTATTTCATTATTTATAAATAAATAAATAAATAAATAAATGAAATGAGAGAAATTATGTAGTTAAGTAGAATAGTGTGTTAAATATTCTTCAAAGTTACGTAATCAACATTTCGGGATATAGCGCAAAAGAATCTCCTGATTTTTGACTGTTGAAAGATGGCACGTCTGCATTGTGCAATATACAGAGGTGTCTACCACAATGTACCTAGAATACTAACAGGTAGGCCATTCTGGAGAGCTGCCCCGCCATTGGCTAGTGTGCGTGATGTCACCCTGAGTGCTACCGCAAGATTTGCCTTGTGTGTTATAGTTTACAGTTAGCTGCATATTTTTTTTTTGAGTTAATGTTGTTAGATATTTTAATTACACCACATTTAGTCATGAAACACAGAATTCATATATCTGTACAAATCTGTAGCTGTAATGATACACACACAATCTCAGTGGTGATTGCAAAATGGAAAAAAAAGGACATTTTGTGAACAAAGTAGTCAAACTAATAAGCATATGAGGCAACACTGAATTTAGCACTTTTTAACTTAGCATAAAGGACAGTTAGTATCCAACTTACTATAGTTAATTGACACTTTAAAAAGAAAGAAAAATACAAGCATTAAATGATATGTACATCACAGGAAATGCAATCATTTAAGAATATTTTCTTATACATCAAGACTGACATTCTATTAGGGATTAGATATTAACTCGTCATAAATGATGATGCTACCCAAGGAAGATTCTTTTTCACAACATTCTTTCATAAAATTTCCATATATATCTTTTCTGGTTCAAGTATCTAATCCTAATGAAAGTTCTTATTCTCACATACAGCAAAATTATTTTCTTGTAATTTCAGGGAATTATGTGGACCTAAAATTACATCATCAGATGAATCATAATAAACACACACACACGACTGTATTCATTTCACTGAAGTTGGTGACTGCTACCTTCTCTAAGTACTTAAATGTTTCTGCCTTGGCCTTCATGACATAGAGAGCCTCTTTCAGAATTCCAGGTTTTCACTTAAATTGCTGGCCTACTTTTGAAGAGCTGAGTGACAAGATAGAGAATACCTCTGTTTTTCCAAATAAACATAATGCCTTAGGAGAGAGAGTTCTTAAGGCTGTATTTCACTCTTGTTTTTGCTCAGAAGGGATGGAATTTGGGCCAGAGAAAAACATTGAGACAAGACACACCTCAGTTTACTAAGTGCTTTTGTTTTGGATTGTGCGGAGATCGTTTCGTAAAGGGTACATCATGTTTTGGAACACTGGACTTTATCAGGACCATCTTTAATGACAAATTTTTCGTCATCGATATCTATATTTCAGCCGATTGTTTTCTTCTTTGGTATTAATGGCTACCTCAAGAATTTTAAAAAGTTTTTTACAGTTTGCTTTATGTTGCACCAATACTGATAGGTGATGATGTGATAGGAAAGGGCAAGGAGTGAGATGGAAGCGACTGTGTACTTAATTAAGGTACAGCTCCAGCATTTGCCTGATGTGAAAATGGGAAACCACAGAAAACCATCTTAAGGGCTGCTGACAATGTGGTTTGAACCCACTATCTCTAGAATGTGAGTTGATAGCTATGTGACCCAACTCAAGTGGTCACTTGCTCGGTGCTACCGTGAATCGTGTCTACTCATTGACTGGTGAAGTTTTAGTTTATTGGGAGAGAGATCTGCTATTGTAGACAAGGTTCTTTATTTTTTAGGATCGTTCTGTTCTGATATCTCCGATCTCAGTCGGACATTGCCTGTAAATAAGAATCATTTATTCTTAGAATGTAATTTAACTATTTTTTGTGTTTGAGTAGAAAATAATATTCGTCTTTGTAGTTTAAGAGAGAAGGAAATATAGTAACAGGAATAGCCTATTCACAATTTCAGACTTTTTCTGTTCAGAATATCAATATAGTAATTATTTTAATATCAGTAATGGCACAAATGTTGTGAATTGATCGTCATCATTTCTTGAACTTGTAGCATTTGACGTCATTTCCATGCCAGTTAAAAAGTTTTATGAATGTTTCCAATTGTCTGCAACTTGACACATTGTTTGTAAATCATTTGTAAGAATTTGTGTGTAACTACTGGAAATTTTACATGCGAAAGTTATTTTAATTGTGCCAAAACTTGCATTAATTGTTTGTAAATACATTTCAGAAGCTTGTGCGTGTGTGTGTCCACTGGTGGTAATAAAGGAGTTTTTGACTACATTTTCCATTATTAAAATTTGGGGAGAAAATGTGATACAAAATGCAATGCACACCGGCTCTAGTAACAAAGAAAGGCGTGCCTGCCAAAGATCTAAGAGGTAGACAAACAACAATAATATTATATAGCTTTATATTTTATAGTACCGAGCAAGTGGGCTACGCCTTTCAGGTCAAGTAACTGTTGGCTTGGTTTCGGTAGGTGGTAGATTCAAACCACACTGTCGGCAGTCCTGAAAATGGTTTTTTGTGGTTTCCCATTTTCACACCAGCCTTGATGCTGACATACCTGTACAGTAGAACCTCGATAATTCGAAATCGGTTAATTCAAAATCCCACCTGATTCGAAGAAGCTCTCGTTCCCGGAAACATGAAATACAGTTTTGCATGTTATTTAAATTGTTTAATTCGAAATACAGATAATTCGTAATTAGAAGTACAATGTCTTCCCCATTATTGAAATTTAGACTTTTAATTCGAAACTGCCTTTACATTTTAAAACAATAGTATGTTACAGAGTAATTCAACTCAAAATTTATCCACATGATAATAGAACGTGGAGGGGTAGCTTTCCGCACTTACTCACTTCGGTGGGTCTACAGTGCGCTTCATGATTGCTAAGTTGAATGAAATCGGATTTCTTTTGTATTCAACTTTTTAAGGAACGCCGTAATATCATGCAACAGGCAGTGTGCGGAAAAACAGAATCCGCGAACACTGGCGATGCCAACAATTGATGAAAAAACGTGGCTTATGCGATAAATTCGTAGGCACCGAACAATTTTGTCATTCCCGATGAAACTGCGTTACTTTATTTTAATGCGAGCCCAAACGGTCTTATGGTTTTGAAAGAGAAAATGCCAGCCGGGGAATCGTACACGGGTGGGGGATGGGAGTCATTGTAGTGCGTTACAATGCACATGGAAGCCAGAAACTTTATCTCCTCGTCATAGGAAAGTTCGATAAGCCACAATGTTTTAAGGGCGTCGGGCAATTTCCATGCCAGTACAAAGCATCTAAAAATGCAAACAGTACAGAAATCCAAAAAATAATGCATTTGCACAGGGGAACCGGCATAATTTATCCTCGTCTTTGAATTGTGTGATTTTTTTTCTTTCGTTGCATGAGGTTATGCTTGTCAGTGATTTATCCAAGTGCATTATTTGAACATTGTAAATGCACCTTGTTGGATACATTTTGGAAATAGTTTTTTTCTCTGGCATTTGAAAGATTTAAACTGTGAATTGAGGTGACTGCATGTATTAATGGGTCTTAGAATACTTTGTGACGCGGTAAGTGTTTACATTTCTGAAGTACGAGAGAAGTACCATGGCAGGAAATCGTAGAAGGATAAAGTCATACGAAAGTTCGATGTTAAGAGCATCGGGTACTTTCTGCGTAAATACAAGGTATCGTAAATGCATACGGTACAGTAATTCCAAAGAATAAAGCATTTGCACATGGGAGCCAGCGTAGATTTCTCCTCGTCTTTGAATCGTGCCTTTTTTTTTTTTCTTTCATAGCGTGAGGTTATGTTTGCCAGTGACATATCCAAGTGCATTATTTGAATACTGTAAATGCACCTTCTTGGATACATTTTAGAAATAGTTCTTTTTTCATGGTACTTGAAAGGTATAAACTGTGAATCAAGGTTAACTGCATGCAGTAATGGGCCTCAGAACATTTTGTAACGCGGCAAGGGTTGGTACTTCTGAATTGCAAATTGGCGGTTAATTCGAAATCACGTCATTCGAAGTCCGATTTTTAAGTCCCAACGACTTCGAATTAATGAGGTTTTACTGTATTAATTAGAATAAACAAAACCTAAATTGCATGTATAAATGCAAAGCATGAGTAGATAGATTTTTAAAACGTATTGCTAACGACCTGTTGGTACTTCAGAGTATTAGTCTACCATCCTGATGGTAATTGTCAACTATAAAAACAATTAATACTGTATAGAACTAATCTGTGGACTCTAAACTACCGAGAAAAAAATATGCTTGACACTTACCAGGCAGTATAGACGTTAATTTGCACCGAAACTGTCATCTTTAGGATCAAATGGCACTGTAATCAAGATACACAGCTATGTTCAAACCTTCAGGCAATAACAAACTAGGCTTGCACAGTGCATGCATGCGCTGTCTTCTGGCTGCTGTAGAGACTACAGAGAAGCAGTACTGACAAGTGCCGTCAGACTTCAAAGCCTGAGTTACTTCAAAGCCTGAGTTACATTCCTGGTGATATGTTAGACCTTGGTACTTAAACACATTGATGATGGGCCCCGAGAATTCTCGTTTCTTGGCCAACCGTACGTGGCGGGCTACGAGAATTCTCGTTTTTATGGATCTTGTGTTTCCTTGATCGCTGCTACAATCCTGGATACCATTTGGGGCAGTTAATATGTGCTCTTGTAACCTCTTCTTATATGAATGTACCACTATTAGGATAAAAATTTTGTTTTATGTTTTTGTTTATTGTGTAAATCATTTCTATATCATGTTTGAATTTGCTACTTAAATTTGAAAACATAAGCAACTACATTAGAAGTCCGCTATAGCGAGTACGGCATATAACGAGAACTCCGTTATAGCGACGAATTTTTTCTGTCCCTTCTAAATTCGTATATTAAACTGTGTATCGTCCTTCGGTTACAGCGAGAACCCTATCATTGGCGCATCCGTTATTACGAGCGATTAAGCGCGCGCGATTTTTTCCATTACCGATATTTATACACCCCAGCGCTGATATTTTGTGCGATAAATTATCTTCGGCATCGTTTCCTCGCTATGTGCACTAGCGATTTATCTCGTCTACATTCAAAGGCGATGTCGGAGTCTATTAGTAATACCCGTCGACAGCTGTTCCGTAAAGAAAATTCGAAATGAAAGAGAATAACATGTCCGATAACGGTTGTTAACTCGTTAAAAATTAAGGCTGACTAAACTACCGCTTAATTTTGAAGCTAAATACTGCAATTAAGTAAAAATGGGATAAACCTCGAGATATGGCAGAGTGCTTAATTGATTTCAGAGGTTAGTTCATATTTTGTCGCGTCTGGTTAAATTACGGAAAGGCTATTATGAAAATTTATATCGAGAAAGTTATAATTTCTCTACTGGCGCTTGAAATGTGTTTTCATCATACGTATAGTACGGGTAAGTTAGGATACGTGACGCTGTTTGAATAAGAAAACTGAAACGTTTGCATCAAAATGTGATCGATCATCTTCGGTAGGTACAGTATAGTTTTCTCAATTTGTGCATTTGCGATCTCTCTCGTTGACATTCAGAGGCGATGTTGAAGTTGATTAGTAACACCCATCGACTGCTGTTCTCTAAAGAAAATTCGAAATGAAAGAGGATAACACGTTTTCGTAATAAATGCGTAAATAACGTGGCCGATAGCAGTTGTTAACTCGTTAAAAATAAAGACTGAAGTAAATGATATCTTCATTTTAATGTTATATGCGGAAATTAAGTAAGAATGTGATACACCTCAAGATATGGCAGAGTACATCACTGATTTCAGAGGATATTTCATATCTTCTTGCGTCTAGTTACGGCTATTTACATGTCAATTTTTCGCGTGGAGGTTATTTCTCTACATGCGTTTCAAATATGTTTTCATGATAGGCTACATATACGGTTAGGTTAGGTGATGCTGTTTGAAGAAGAAAGCTGAGGTGTTTGCCACAGAAATCTCTGGAGTGATACCGTATTTTTACGAATCCAAGACTTTTTTCTCAGAATCTCATGCGAAAACTCAAGGGTTGTTGTATTCGCGGCCTAACAGTAATTACATAAAATCAGTTTCATGGTCCGTATCACACTTCAATAGATTTACAATTAAGTATTTATTATTTTCCACCTAGTTGTATCGACTAGGTGGAAAATAATACTTAATTGTAAATCTAAGCCTAACAGTAAGTTAATTGATACCACTGGCTACTACCGCTGTAACCACGCTGCTGCTTTTCACACGCACACAGAACTCGTTGACAATAAACGACCACCTCTTTATTACACATCGCTAGGCGCGACAACCGGTTGTGCAGTGCCTGTGTGTTTCTCAGATCTGCAGAATGGCATCAAAACATGCGACCCTTCGAATTCTTAGAAAAGCCATGGCTACTCAGTCG
The DNA here is from genome assembly GCF_040414725.1 of Anabrus simplex. Classification (NCBI taxonomy): domain Eukaryota; kingdom Metazoa; phylum Arthropoda; class Insecta; order Orthoptera; family Tettigoniidae; genus Anabrus; species Anabrus simplex. The sequence goes on along the minus strand of NC_090265.1, from coordinate 1,030,886,434 downwards.
CAGGGTCATAACGTGTCTATTGTACTTGACGCTTAGTAAAATTAAGGTTTATAGACAGCAGGAATATTTTCGTGATGGATAGTTGTATTGTAAAGATACATGGATAAGGTATTGCCGGCAAATTTTCAACGGGTTCTATTCGATATTATGATACCAATTTTAAGTTGATGTTTATTAAACACTCAAATGTAAAATAATTGTGCAGCCGCAAGAAAATACGGCATAGGCCTAACTAAAGCGAGTATTTGGCGTTAGTGTTAAGACAAAGAGCTAAAGAAATGCATACTGTTCAAAAAATGCATTCAGTGGTCCGCAACAAGGACGCTTTAAAGAAGCCGAAAATGAAATTGTGAGGTATGTGCACGAAAAACGCAAGGGCGGAAGGGCCATACCGTGGCGCAATAAACTCGTTCGTTGACTTTCAACGTTTGCGATTAGGCCTATACATCACTAGCCGCTGAATTTGGCCGAACCCTACAAGCGAGACATGCGTGTAGCGGTAGCTGGTTATATCTGACGCTGCGTAAAAGTTAACAGTTTTATAGACAGCAAGAATAATTTCCTGATGGATCGTTGTATTGTAGAGACGCATGGAATAGGTATTGCCGGAAAATTTTCAACGAGTTCTCTTCGGTATTATGATGCCAATGTTAAGTTAATGGTCCTTAAACCCGCGAAAGTAAAGAATAATTGTGCAGCCACAATAGAAAAAAAAAGAAGTACGGCGTGACGAAAATCAATGTCCGGCGTCTAAGAATAGTCTAAAAATGCGTAGGCCTAATGTACAACAAGGCATTCATATGATTTTACAAACTTCTTTTTGAGCCTGATTTAAATTTTTTGAAGGGAAAAGTGGGGTTCGTCTTGGATTTGGAGAAATACGGTACTATATATTTTCATAATGAAATTAAACATACACTTTCACGTAGTATCGGATTACGAAAAATAACAAACAATTAAGCCGTGGTGTGGATATCATCTGCGGAAACACAAGTTTTGAACAAAATTATTGCCGTTTCATACTGATTTTAATGTGCATGAAGGGTTTTCTGACTTTTATACAAAAATCGCATATAACGACAATCTCTTATAGTGAGTAAATTTTTCGCTGTTATGAATTCTCGCTATAACGGACTTCTACTCTATTACAAATTTATGAGATTTATAGTTTATGCTTTTATGTCCAAATCCTTGGTGAATGGTCAGCATTGAGGCCTTCAGTTCAGAGGGTCCCGGGTTCAATTCCTGACCGGGTCGGGGATTTTAATTCCATGTGAATAATTCTTCCAGCTCAGGGACTTTTTGTTTTGTGTTCGTGGCAACATACTCCTTTTCATATTCGTAAAACACACTACACTACCAACCATCACACGAACACGCAATAGTGAGTACATTCCTCCAGATAGGTTTGGCGTCAGGAAGGTTATCCGGCCGTAAGACAGGGACAAATGCATTTGTGCGACACAGTTCACACCCGCGACCCCACATGGTGTGGGGAAAACTGTGGTAGAGGGAGAAGGAGATAGTTTATGCTTTTAAATCAGCATTTTCATTAAATATGAGGTGGCATATATGCAGGCCTAGGCATGGGAATTATCTAAATGCATCTTCGAACACAAGTGTGAAATGCAAACTTTGCTAAGGAGCAACCGTTCTGAAAATTCCGAAGTATCATGTTTAATCTCATTTAATGATGATAGCCACTTAATGTCTCAGTGCCAAGAAAACACAAAATGGAGTAATTTTTTTTTCCTTGAATCTTCAGTATAATTCCAGACCATTGTGAGAAATAAAATCAGCAATTTCTGAGAGACTTGTTCTGTGAAGTAAATGTAATTTTACTGATTACTTGTTGAAGTAATTTGTAATTGGGAGCATTATTTCTCAGTTGACTGTGATTCAGCCCAGTTACTTTTATTTTGTACTTTTCCCATCAGTATAATTTTTACACATTGTCGCTACCAAGACCCCAGTTGGTTGGACCCATGGTTGACCAAATCATGAACAATGGAGATTGTACTGTACTGTTTACAACTAGAATAGTCTAAATATCCAAGAATGGAGCTGGTTCATTAGACTTTAGTACTTTATATCTCATTCTCGATATGGCATGTTAGGAGTGTTATTTTTTTGTGTGTGTGTGTGTGTTTTTTTTTTCATTCTAGAACTGACTTCTGTTTGTTTTAAAACTAGACTAAAATAATGTTTCCAAGGTACATCTTTGTTGAGCATCTCTGCTCATGGTCCCAATGTGTGCAAGGTGGACCAATGAGAAAGGAGCTCTGTGAGTTGATACTGAAGAGATTATTCGATGAAAGGAAGTATCTTTTCTGATAGGCTATTGTCATATTGATAACGCGTCCTCCTAAATTCTCCATTGTGCATGTGCTATCATGTGTTCGAATGAAAAATTATCCATAAACTTATTCCTTCTTCTTCTACTTCATCCATTCCCTTTTCCAGATTCTCTCTGGGTAGGGTAGTGTACCAAAGCCCTCCACCTTACTCGATATTCCCACCATTCCTCTTCTAGTACTTTATTGCTATCGACTCGTCTCTTTGCAATGCAGTCCACAACAGAGCTCTTCCATCTCGTTCTAGACTGTGCCCTAGGCCTCTTTCCAGTCTCTGTATCCATGAATGTTCTTTGGTATTCTCTCTCCTGGCATTCTCATCATGTGTCCAAACCATTTTAACTTTGCTATATCAATTTCTTGAAGTTTACACACTCCCAGGCTTCTCCTTATTTCCTCATTTTGTATTCTATCTCGTCTTTCTTCCCTGTATGTTCCTCAAGAACCTCATTTCAGCTGCTTGTATCTTACTTTGGTTCCGCTTAGTCAACGTCAAGGCTGCTGAAGCATAGATCAGTATAGGTTTATAATAGGATGAGTATAAAACCTTCTTGCACTTCATAGGCACATATTTGTTCCATTTGTCTCTCACACTGGTAGAAACTTGCAGACTGCTGTATTCTTAAATCAATTTCTCCATCCAAATTTCCATTTGGTGACATGCTGCCCAAATATTTAAAAATTTTTGTTAGCTCTCGTCATGATCAAAGTCTTGCTTTTTGCAGTACTAATCTTCATTTCAAAATTTCTTATCTCATTCCATAAATCAACTTGTGTCTGTACTTCCTCTTCATTATCTCCCCAAACTACAGTGTCATCAGCAAAGAGCATAGACTTTACTTGCTCACCCATCATCTTTTCTTTGATATTATGTAGAATTCTATCCATGATGATAATGAAGAGTAAAGGAGACAATACACTTCCCTGTTGAATTCATAAGCCAACCAAAACAGATCCACGCAGTAACAACTTCAAATAATCACAACATAAACATTCACGTTCAACAGATTTCATTTGTCGAAAATAAAAATATTTTGTAGGGCTGGTGGATATATCTGTAGAGTAAAACACAAATTCAACGCTACATTGGCACATATTTATTCCATTTGTCTCTCACGCTGGTAGAAACTTGCAGACTGCTGTATTCTTAAGTCAATTTCTCCATCCAACTCTGAATCATTCAGTTTGACCCACTTTGGTTCTAACACAGCTTTCACAATTTTGATACAGTGCTCTTACCATCTGCATTGTTATTATTTTCCCATATTCATCATTTGAGGTCCTGTTGCCTTATACTGTTCTTAACCAGATCCATCCTTCATGAATTGGGATGCTCTCGAACTACCCTTTCTTTCATGTGCATAGTTTAACCGTTTCGCACTCAGCGCGCCAATAATCGGCGCGAGAGGTTCTGGCGAGAAAGCTCATGGCGCCGATACATCGGCTCTGTCCTATTTAGGGATTTTGGTAATTTGTGTGGCTGTTAAATCGTAACAGTTGATCGTGACGGTACCTTAAAGCGTTGAATTTATGTTTTACTCTACAGATATATCCACCAGCCCTACAAAATATTTTTATTTTCGACAAATGAAATCTGTTGACCGTGAATGTTTATGTTGTGGTTATTTGAAATTGTTATTGGGTGGATCTGTTTTGGTTGGCTTATGAATACAACAATTTGATTTTGAAGTGAGTTTAGTTTAGAGTATATTTCGTTTCTTTGATATATTGTGTGTTCGGTGTACTTCGCGAACTATACTTTTACTCCTTTTCATAACTCCATTGTTGCACGTGCTTGCGTCATCTTTTTATTGTAATGGCTAGTCCATATTCAAGGCCGAATGAGGCCGATATCCTTGAATTTTCAGATGATTTAGACAGTAATAATAACCTTCTTTTGCCGAAAGTGATTCCCATTACGTGGGAAATGACACAGTCACGGCTGCTCACCGTGCATCGGACCGCGAGGACCTGACATCGATGACCGTTCCATGTACAGTGAATAACTTTTTTGCCATGCTTCATGAGTGAATTGCGCACACACGCCATTTTGATATAAAATTATTCAGAATTAAATGTTCTTTCTTTCGCGTCTAAGAGTAAAGAAGGAGGACGCAATAATGTCTGATTTTTCAATCATTGAAAACCAAAAATCATTTAAAAAAATTTATTTTCAAAATTGAATAATTTTTTTGGCTTTACCAATAACAATACGTCCTAGGTATATTCATTTCTGAAATGCTCATAGTTTCCTGTATTAGTGTGATTTATTTTAATGTGTGTTAAACTGTTTACGTGTTGATTTTTTGTAATTTGGTTTGGAAAATGACAGAAATTAGTCCGAGTGTCTTCGAGCAAACCCCTGCATATAGGCTGAGTGCCATAGGGTTCATATGTGTGAACTGCACATTTTCACATCTTTATCAATTTCTGTGTATGTTGACTTCCTCCTGTGATCATCTACTCATTGCATTTCCACCTTTTTTCTAATTCTTTTATAATACTCTTTCCTTGAATTTGGTAACGGAATATAACTGTGATTCCTCTGTAATCATTACATTTCCTTCTGCCTATCATCTGTGGCCTGTTCCTGTACACTCTTGAATAGTCCTTAAGTTCACTGTAATCCCAAAATTCTAGCCGCCTTCATAATTTCTACTGCATCTTCATTTATCCCCATATCTTTCAACTTAATTGTTAATTCCACCTCTTCTCTTTCTCTTTACTTTGATACTGTTGGTTGGATTTCTGCGTGCTCTAACATTTAATAAGTCGTAATGATATTCCTCCCATCTTCTTATTTCTGGGTCAATATTGCGCTATCTTCTTCCTTCACAATCTTGTGCTAACCATTGTCACCCTATATAAGTTTCTTTCTCTGTTGATATTTTTTGCTTATTTCCTGTAACTTCTGCATTGTTGAGGTTTCTCATTTTTCATTAACTTTGTCTTCATCTGAATTTTTAACATTCATATTCTACCTCCTTGAAATGAGGTGTTTTAGTTTTGTGAAAAATTCATCCCTTTCCTGCTTATCTTTCAGATCCATGCTCTTATTCTGGCTTGTCTTCTTTTTTGTATTATCTCATTTACTTTCTGATTTGTTATAAATACTGAAAGCTCCCCTAGACATGAATGTAGTCTCTTTACAAGTCTAGCTTTGCTTCCATTTACTTGTGCCAGATTATTATTATTATTATTATTATTATTATTATTATTATTATTATTATTATTATTATTATTATTATTATTATTATTAGGTCTGTCAGACCTTTTACACCTTTTTGCCCATTTTGTATTTTGTGAATACCTTCATTCTTCAAGGGATTGGAAGTCTTGCATTTTCTCCTCTAATTGGGGTGGTTATCTTGTAGCCAGGGTGAGTGGCTCAGATGATGGAGCACTGGCTTTCTGAGTCCAGTGTGTTAGGTATGATTTCAACATAGTGATATTTGAAGTGCTTCTGCCCTTGCATGCATATTCCTTTTCCTGTCAGAATGGAGTCGGACAAGGTTCTTCTATTCCCCAACTCATACCTGGTAATTTTCTGACTATATACTTCTCACACCTACTTCTATATCCGTAGGTTCTTTAAATATCTTCTCGATTATCTGCCTTTTGATTGATTTTTTGAACGGACAGTAAAGGAAGAATTATAATGAAATGCTTTTCCGGGGATGAAGTATCAAGTGTAGCTGGCTGATACTCTTTAATTAACTCAAGTTTGGCTATAAGGCGTTCACACAGAAACCACAAAATTACACTAAACACAGATTAATATCTACCAATAATTTTTATGGTCCTAACAGGCATACAGCCAGTGAAATCTTTGCAGAACAATTTAGAATGGGCTGTGGTGTACTTTTCCAATTAACATTTGAATGACTATTGGAATTGTTTACTATACTTATTATTACCTATATATTAAGAGTTTACTAAAAACCACGAACCTACTGCGCTGGAGTAGCAGGGGGAGAGGTGGTACTCCCACGTGGCGCGTCCCAGGTGGCGGATAGGGGTGTCCTAACCGGCTTACCGGCGGACTTGAGGGAAATAAAATACCTCTCGCGGGCCAAACACACAACCCCCCTGTGGGTGGGGGACGCGGATGAAGAATACACCCACTGCATCCCCTGCCTGTCGTAAGAGGCGATTAAAAGGTGCGATGTAGGGATGATTTTATTAGAACCATGAAACTACTTGTGATATTTTCCACCACGCAGGGAACACCATGGGTCGCTTTTACTTGCGCGTAGTACCACTGTGTTAGGTACCAAATAGGTTTGTGATTAGTAGCAATAGAGTACGTTGCCGGCTTCTACAGTACCTGTGATTCGAACCCCTATATGCGTAACACCATGGGATTAGCGACACTATGGTTCTGCCTTCCCTATGCTTAGTACCCACTATGTGAGGAACACTACGGGATTGTGCGGGTCCGTGTGGTTACTCCACTTACGTGAGGAACGCCATAGAAATCCGTTGCCTGTAAATAGTGACGCAGTGTGCGAAACACCACAGGTCTGTGTTACATGTGCGAATTTCATTACCTGTGAGTAGTACCATAACGTGTGGAATACCGTGAGTCTATGCTACTTTTGATTAGTACCGCAACATGACAAATAGCATGGTTCTATTTTCCAAGCGATAAGTACCATTTTGAGAGGCCGATGACCTGGATTTTGGACCCGTTTCGACTACAAGCATCATCGATTCAGTATTATGCTTTAGATGCAATCCCTTGGTCAGTATTACTATTATTTAACGCTAGTTTCTGGGAATTTGGGGCATTGCGGGTCGGATCCACTGATAGTTTTAACTTCATATCCATCCATTCATTCTTCGTCCTTATGTTTTCGAATCTAGTCAGTGGAGGATTCTAGATTTTAAATAGTCATAACATTTCGTCTCATTTCGTACCATTGGGGGCCGATGACCTCGATGTCGGGCCCCTTTAAACCACAAGCATCATCATCAGTTTACTAAAAATAACTTTGGAAAGTCCGTCCATTCTACTGGACCGATTTGCTTCATTTTTGTTTTATTCTTTCCGGAAATACCTGCCGGTAAATCATGAAACATTGATAGATCTCTTAAGTTCAGCCAACTTTGAGTAATCATAAAATCAGATTATTAAATGATCACTCCAATAATTGCAGGTGAAGGCTTACCCTAACCCGCAATACATTCTGTAGTTAGGGGTTGCTAAGCGACTAACACTGTCGTTAATATTCTGATATATGTGATTTTCATGCTTAGTCATGTCTTCGCGTGGAGCCATGTTTGATTAATACCTGTCAAGCCAGAGAGTATACACTTCCTCTGATCACAGAAGAATATTATTCCCAGGAAGATACTCTTTGATACTCTAACCTTTCCCAGCTTCCAAATATATTCAACACATGGCAGAGCATTCCTAAAAACTTACTTGCCGCTAAGAGAAAAAAAGTCTACGTACAAATAAACCCCATCAGGACATATGCCTTAGACATTATCTGGGAACACGTATCGAGGGATAACCTAGCTACACTAGAAATAAATAAATCAATCAATCAATACTGATCTGCATTTAGGGCAGTCGCCCAGGTTGCAGATTCCCTATCTGTTGCTTTCCTAGCCTTTTCCTAAATGATTTCAAAGAAATTGGAAATTTATTGAACATCTCCCGTGGTAAGTTATTCCAGTCCCTAACTCCCCTTCCTATAAATGAATATTTGCCCCAGTTTGTCCTCTTGAATTCCAACTTTATCTTCATATTGTGATCTTTCATACTTTTATAAACGCCATTCAAACTTCTTCGTCTACTAATGTCATTCCACGCCATCTCTCCGCTGACAGCTCGGAACATACCACTTAGTCGAGCAGCTCTTCTTCTTTCTCTCAATTCTTCCCAACCCAAACATTGCAACATTTTTGTAACGCTACTCTTTTGCCGGAAATCACCCAGAATAAATCGAGCTGCTTTTCTTTGGATTTTTTTTTTTTTAAGAGTGAAGGTCATGTATTTAAAAAAAATTCTCTGCCTGGCAAGAAACACTCCTTCAAGACTAACCTACAAGCTCACAAGATAACGGTTCTGAATAGAGGAACTGCGATTAAAAGTACCATCGGCTTCTATGACACAATGAACTGTAGGATAAAAAGCGAATATGTGGACAGACTTTTACCAAACAGACGAAGTGATGACGTCGGAATGGATGAATTCTGACTACGAACTGCGGCATACCATAATGCACTTCGTATAAAATGTTCATAAAACCATTCAAAAGGGCAGGCAAAACAATATGACTACCGCAGGCATATCAGGACGAGTTATCTGACTTATTTATAACGATGCTGCAGAGCAGCACAGGTCCTCTAGTTATTATTATTATTATTATTATTATTATTATTATTATTATTATTATTATTATTATTAGGCAACCCTGCTTGACATGTTAGTGGCTTTGGGGTTGCAAGCAATCATCTGCATTTTCAGCATCGATGTTATACACTGTTAAACACAACACCTGATTCAGGTTGAACCATGATTTATGTGATTTTCATGCTTAGTAGTGTCATTGCATGCAGCCATGTTTGATTAATAAAAAACGCAACACCTTATTCGGGTGGAACCGTTACTTCTTTTGGGTGAAACCGTTACTTCTTTTAACAGTGGCTTTTGGGGGTCGAAGCTGCATTCCTTTATTTCTTCCCTCTGTGATGTTAACCAATTCAGTCTCATCCAAGATCTGAAAGAGAAATGATTGAACAGGAAGTGCTGTACACATTGTGGATATATTGCATAATCATGAAATTTGTTATTGGGGAAGAGGTCCAGCCATCAGGGATTTCCCGGAGACTACGAAACAGTTCAGAGCAGTATGTCTTTCAAGAACCTGGACATGTGGATGGTGTAAAACATTCTGAGAGGTAAAGGAGAGTTGAATAGCCCTTACGAACACTGACTGTGCCAACGATCTTTTAAAGGAGAACAAGTGCACCAGTGTAACTATAATTGCTTCAGTGTTAATTGTAAGTGTTGGTAGTAGAGAAGCTATTATTTAAAAGAAAGATAGGAAAGTGAACATATGCTGGATCCCACCCACACAGACTGACATAAAGAAAATGATACTTTTGCAGGTGGCTATACTCCGCACGACCTTACTTCTAAATTGAAGTCTCGCAAAACAAATGAGCGTCGCTTTCCCTCTGTTGCCAGCGCGCTACGCCTGCAAGAATAGCTGATGCAATATGACTGTGGTAAACAGCCCTTTTAAATTGTAATACAGTACTCAGAAAAACGAATGAATATGGATTGAAAACAAATTCACAAGTACTACACTTTCTAACAATATCAGGCACTAAAAGAGAATATATTATTAACAATAAAAGAGAATGAGGAAATAACACATCACTCACTAATGGCTGGCACAGAAAGGATGTTATGGCCTACAAAGGGAACACTCTACTGATCTCAGAGTCACTGGAACCCTCCAACAATATGAAAACACACTAAACATTGAAGGAAAATGCAAAAGATCGCGAACCGTACCAAATACCATACACGCTGAGCGAGATAGGTTAACCACGTGGCAAATGTAAATATTAGAGTTGGCAACTAGGTTTCGAGATCGTGCTCTGCCGATATAAATCGATATGAATGGCAACTTGGGATTGGTTGGATGCCTATGCTTCAGCGCATAACCACCAGACAGAGCCAAAATCTGCTAAAACGTCAATTTAGAAGTAGAGCCGTATGGAGTATAGTTATCTCTTAAGATGGTTTGAAGGAAAATAGTTTCTGAAGTTCTTAGTAACCCCTACTGAAACCTTTGTTCAGTATTTCATTCCTGAATGTTAGTAGTTAATGAGAGTGTACCCCAAAGATCCAAGAAGCCAAGGAGGACAGTCTGGACTGGAAAAACCATGGCAGCATTCTTTTAGGTTAGAGGATAATGTGAAATCTCAAATTACCAGAAAGACAATGGATACCGTGAGAAAAATAAATGATGTCCTGCCCCATTGTAGTTACATTTGAAATATGATTCTATGTGATTTTGGATTGTTTGGGGACTTAAAACTAAATTGGAAGGACTTTGGACTTTGATTTGAGGATAACAGTGACTGTTCTTGGAAATGTATCCCACCAAAATACTTTCAGAGAAAGAATATTGGACCAATGACCTTAGATGTTAGGCCCCTTTAAAGAACAAGCATCATCATCAGAAAGAGAATAAAGCATTTGCTTGAATGCTGGAAAATAATGTATAGAAGCCGATGAAGACCGCTTTGAAGGATGATATGTGAAATAAAGTTTGTAGTGAAGTATTTTCTAAAACAAGTTAGTTCTGGTTATATTTATCTGGTACAACTCGCACAGCTATAGCTCCCATTTTGATCTTGCTGCACAATCAATTGTTTGTATAGGGTGATTCATATATACCTTTATAATGAGTTATAATTTCCCTCTGGAAGATATTTTTGAAATTGAGTCCCTACCATCCATTTTATTAATTAGTTTACAATCTTCTGGTTTTTTTTTTTTTTTTTTTTTTTTGCACTTATAATATGAACATGCAGTATTCTCTTTGCTTACATGTTTTTATTGTGAAAATATATTTGAAGACGAATTCCTTCAATGAAACACAACAGGCATTTTGAAGAGAAGTTGGTAGTATAATAGGATTTGAGGGATGTTCCACCATTCAACACAATGTAAAATATTTGAAATTTTTTAAGCGAAGACCGGTTTCAGCTCCCATTTCGACTCTTTTTGGAGTCATCAGTTCTTCCAGAATAATTAAATCGAAGGGAATCTGATAACAATCAACATGAGAATTGCCTAAATACACTGGCCAGCAAAAAAAGTGGATCACTTTGAAAAAAATTGTTTCAATGGTATAGTGTTAGTCCAGTGTCCTAAATAAATAATAATACTGATAATACTAATCAAACATTATGTTACCTTCATGTTTAACACTAAATTCACTTTCAAAATTTATCTGACATTCACTTTATTATGACATTTTATCGTTTCTGTAATTCCTGTAATTTTTACTCATTTGCATGTCTTTCACTGTATTTAAGTTAACTCCAATTTTAACACTTTCACTGATTTACACTGTCAGAAAATGTTTTAGCAAACCACTAGAGACATTAAAATCTGGTGTTTCCACCTCTGGCAGTGATGACCTCCTGGAGGCGTTGTGGTACACTGCGCACTAGATTCCTAATTGTTTCCTGAGGAATACTGTTCCATTCTGTCACCAATCGTGCCCTCAGTTCAGCCAGAGTCTCGATATTCTGAGACCGAAGTCTTCTCCCAATCATATCCCATACGTGCTCTATGGGATTTAGGTCAGGACTCCTTGCTGGCCAGTCTAGAGTTTGAATTCAACTTCTTCTAGGTAACGGGTGACGATACGGGTGACGTGCGGGCGAGCATTGTCGTGCATTAAAATGAAATTGTCGCCCATAAATTGTGCAAATGGGACAACATGATCCTGCATAACTTCTTCCACATAGCGGTGAGCAGTGAGAGAACCGCCATCAAGAATCACAAATGGTGTCCTTTGGGAGAGAGTTACGGGTGAGAATCGCTCTCCAGGCCTCCTCCACACTCTTTCTCCCCATCTGGAGATCTCAGACAGAAGCGGCTCTCATCTGTAAAAAGCACCATGCTCCAGTCCTGAATGGTCCAGTTTCGATGCTGCATCGCGAACTAGAGTCGTCTTCTCCGATGCTGCCCCGTTAATAGTGGGCCTGTAGCGGGCCTTCTTGAAGTAAGGTTAGCCTCCTGGAGCCTTCGTCTTCGGTTCTCTCACTCACACGGACATTTCTTGTATCCTCTAGACGATTTCTCGCCTGAACCGCTGTTGTTCTTCGGTCTCTCAAGACTTGGAGGACAAGAAATTGTTCGTCCCAGGCGTTCGTAATTTGTCGACGTCCAGATCCCGGTCTCCTTTCGCATGTTCCACGTTCACGATAACGTTGCACGGCCCGTTGTACACTTCCATAAGACGCTCCTACAGCATGGGCCGCATACCGAAGGCTGCGACCGTCTTCAACCAAGGCGATTACGCGTGCAACATTTTCTCTACTTAGAGGCATCTTGACTCATCAAGGATCGAACAAAAACTGATTTGGAACTCCCCAGAGTTTTTACAAAGAACATCTTATCACTGCAAATGTTTACAGTAACTTTAACGCTTGATTAGGGGGCAAGGAACCACGTTAAAAGGGACCGTCATAAAAGCTAATGGCATGGAAAATTCTCTAATAGTCGATCAATTCGGACCATATGCACCACACACTTACCAGAGAGTGCTGAAAACATTTATTTAAAAAGAGGAACATCACAAAATGAAATATGTCCTTAAAAATTTGTTTTAGCGAACAGAAAAATCAACATTTTCAAAGTGATCCACTTTTTTTGCCGGCCAGTGTACATATCAATAGGTTGACATAAAACATGATGACAAATACACAATGACATGAAACGCTTGGCACTTTACTTATTGTACTTGCCAAAGAAATTGTTGTGCCAGGAGACAGGCTACTCTTATGGCACAAGCCATAATGCTGAAACAGAATCAGACTTACAATTGTACAGAGTGCTTGCAGTGAATGAATTGAAAGAACCAGATGCAAAAACAGTAGCTCTGGTGAATCTGCTATTACAATTACTCTATAATTGTGAACAGGTTGCACATGTTTGCTGTTATTAGTTCAAAAGGGATGTTGTTAAAATTGTAATGGTTTATATGGATCACCCTGTGTAGTACTGGGCTCTTGTTATGTGTCTACGGTGTCCTCCCCTGTGCCTGCTCCTTGCCTTGCTGTATTACTCCAGTCATTGTGATTAACAAATACTAGCACTTCTTTTTCACAAGTGCAACTGTATCTTGAATGCATAATATTAGTGGAAGATGTTTCCATGGATTTTTAATACTGGGTATGGCACATGAAACTAGACAATATCTTCCAAGCTAAATATGATCTGCATACCTTCTTCATTAAGTATTGTAAGTGGATGCTTCATTTGTAATTGAAGACTTGTGATATTAAATTTAATTTTTATAGATAAAATAATCTTAATTAAGGTGTCCTTATGTTATTTACAGGTGATTACCTACAAGTCCTTCATTTAACTTTTTTTTTTTTTTAAAGTTGCTTTACGTCGCACCGGCACAGACAGGTCTTGTGGCGACAATGGGATGGGAAAGGGCTAGGAATGGGAAGGAAGCGACCGTAGCCTTAATTAAGGTACATCCCCAGCATTTGCCTGGTGTGAAAATGGGAAACCACGGAAAGCCATCTTCAGGGCTGCCGACAGTGGGGTTTGAACCCACTATCTCCCAAATACTGGATACTAGTCGCACTTAAGCGACTGCAGCTATCAAGCTCGGTCACTTAATCTTTATATCCTTTGGGCATGCATTCCCAGATTGGGAATGTGCTGTCACCCTGCTGTGACAGTATTGCCAAAGATGTGGTGAGTATCACCATTGTAAGGGCACAATTCTGGAAATAAACACAATTTCTTTTGTTTACAATTGGCTTTGTTACACTGATACAGATAGGTCTTATAGCGATGATTTTATAGGAAAAGGCTAGGAGTGAGAAGGAAGGAGCCATAGCTTTATTTAAGGTACAGCCCCAGCATTTACCCGGTGTGAAAATGGGAAGTCACGGAAAACTCTCTTCAGCGCTACCAGTAGTGGGGTTTGAACACACAATATCTCGAATTCAAGCTCATGGCTGCGCATCCCTAACTGGATGGCCAACTCGCTCAGTTGGAAAATAATAATTTAGGTATTAATGGCAACTATTTTGTCTTAATTTTTTTTTTTAACTGTAAGGGCTTGCAGTGTAATAGTTGTTTTATCCTCCAGATTACCCCCCTCCCCCCACTCTCTCTCTCTGTGCCATTTGAGAAGACATACTGAAGTGACCAGTGTCTCTTCATGTTTGGTTACTTCTAAATAATATAGGAAAGAATATGACTATTGGTGGAGGCATGATTTTTCCACATTAATTTCTGAACAATTTCGCGAGAAGGATACTAATTTTTGCATTATTTCGTGATATAAGTATTGCTGTATCACTTTAATTTTAGAATTTCAGTCAAGCAAAATTAATCATTAAAGCTTTCATTATTGTGGTTCTGAATTATTTATATGAATGGCAGATGTACAAGTTACTAATAAACATATAATATTCCCGATTATGACTACATAACACATTATGATTGGGCCATCCTATCCATGCTTTACTTTTTGCAAGATAACATAGCACGTTACAATGGAGCTCTCTTTCATTAGTCATCTCCGGTCGTTGACGATGAAATTATACTTTAAAAAAAATCTCTCTGCATCTACGGATGAATGGGGAACCTAGATAGACTTTAAACCTTTCCCACGGACTATCTTTGACTCACTGTCTGGCGAAACATAGGGTAATAATTTGCTTGTCAGGTATAGTTGTGGAGTACCTTTACTAAATAATTTATTCTGTGAAAACCACTTAAGATATCGTTTTTAAATTTTGTAACAATGGAAAATACACTATAGTTAATCTAAAATGATACAATGAGATCACCTAATTGCACGCAAGAACCCCCCAATCCTGTTCAAAATGATACATCAAGAAGCATCCAGTATGGTGCATAAAGGTAAATTGCTTGTTCTTGAAGTCCGTCTGAATTGGTGGAGTTGATGAGACGCTTATTTTGTTGGTAATGTAGAGTACACACAAATTCACCCTGAATCTCCTAATTTATTTCATTTTCGGGATCTGTCGGATCAAGATAATTAGATAGCAAATCATACTCCTCTCGGACATACAAATTATAAACAATTTTTCATTGAATGATATTGAAAGATAAATTGACATTAGTTGGAATATTACGTAATTACGCAGAGGCTCATAGTCCGAAACAGAATTAACTGGAGAATTAAAACATAATTATGTTATGTCCAAGTGGGCCTAATATTTTAAAAGGAGATGGTACTTGAATGAACATTTACTGTCCTGTGCCGTAATCCCATTTCTCTCAGATTCATATCCTGTCCCAACTGCTTCCCATACTATTATTATTATCATACCTACAACTTCAAACTCACTACGATTGCATTTGTCAATATATTGATCTAATTTGTAACAAATAACCTCCGCACTCAACTGGTTATGAGCAGCCATGTTGCTGCAATGTGTTTACATTCAGTCAGCTGTCTGTTCTATCTAAGAAAACATATAAAAGAACACTTTATTTTAGGATTCCGTGCATGCCAGTTGTATCTAGGAAGCGTAGGGAATTCACTGGTTCGAAAAAGTTATATATTTCGCAGACAGATGCAGAGGAAGTCGGTTTAAAAGTCGAGTACGCTTTACTACGCAATCCGCGGGAGACGAAGTGCAACTCCAGTACGCTTTACTACGCAACCTGCGGGAGAGAGTTAAGACACAATTTGCAAAGTTCAGGTGCATTAATTTCAATGCTTGCAGTGACTGAATTATTTCAACCTGTTGACTGGGATTTTTTCAGTTTGATTTAGCAGAATATCTTTGAAAGTAATGTACCCAGCAATAATATCAGACTGTTTTAACATTTTAAAGACAGATAATTTTTGTGCTTTTCCACTTATTGCCGAAAAGTTTGTATAGTTTGATTGAATTACATTAGCTGGATGAAATGAATCATTCAAAAGTCCAAATAACATGTTAGCATCACTTAGAGACATGTGCTTTTCAACTTTGTTTACAACTAAAATATTAACATCTTGCATGAAGAGAGCCACTTTACTTTCTAATGAGTCAATAAATCCTGCAATAATCTTACTACTAGTTCCCCAGCATGACCAGAAGAATTTACGTTCATCCTCTCCTTCAGTTCTGTTATTTTTGAAACCAGCAAATGAGACCCTTCTAATTCCAAAACAATTAACAGTTGTTTGAAAAATGAGTGGAGGATATCTAAATTTGTATGTGTGTAACAGGTGGCTTTAAACCAACTTCCCCTTCTACTCAACACAGACTTGGAATGCAATGAAATTGACATATCTGGGAAGTTTTCGTGTAGGTATATGAATAGAACAAGAGTTTGATTTTCCTTGACACATGACATATGGTCCATGGTGTGGGTTACTGTAGTCATATCCTAGTTTGTGAACCATGCGGAAGGGCTGAGTGGCCTAGTAAGTGGTCCTGAGAGTCGGGGTGCTAACTGCTATGGAATAGGAGTGGGCATCTCGGACATATTCTGAGTCATGGCCCTCTTTGTGCTCAGACAGCTAGAACTATACAATTCACCGGTGGTCCATAACCCGTTTGAGGAGAGATTCTCACGGACTATGTGCAAGTAGGGTAGCATCTGCTTCATGAATTTACCGAGCTCAGAACACTTTAAGCAAGCCTTGGGCCTATGGGAGTAACGGAGTCCCACTCCCATTTGACAGGCGAGGGTCTCCTTGTCAACAACTTGAACGAAATGGAATTTGATGCGGAGCTATTGGTATTAATGGGGCTTATGGAAGAAAGAAAGTAGAACTGGCTGAGTCAGCAAAGAGGATGCATCTGGATGTGCTAGGAGTAAGTGATATTCGGTAAGGACAATAACGAGGAAGAGATAGATAATAAAGTGTACTTGACGGGTGTTAAAAAGGGAAGAGCAGAGTCTGGGGTAGAAATTTTCGTCAGGAATACTATTGTACGCAACATAGTTTCTGTTAGGCACGTAAACAAGCTAATGATGTGGGTAGATTTGGCAGTTGGAGGAATTAGGACGAGAATTGTCTCTGTGTATTCATATGAGGGTGCAGATGAGGATGAAACTCACTATTTTATGAAGCATTGAGTGACATCTAGTCAGGGTCAACACCAAGGATTGGATAGTGTTAATGGGCGATTTCAATGCGAGAGTTGGAAATAGAACTGAAGGATACGAAACGGTGATTGGTAAATGTGGGGAAGATGGAAGCTTGTGGGAATGGGAAGCGTGCTAATATGGGTTTAGCAGTTACGAATACATTCTTCAAGCCTAAAGCTATTCACCGCTACACGTGGGAGGGTAGGGGTACCAGATCCATAATAGACTACCGTATTTCACGGCATAATCGTCGCATCCTTTATTTTCAATACAAAAATCGGACTTTAAACCTTTAATTACATAATCGTCGCACGTCCAAATTTTGTTCACTAATCTGGTTAAAAGGTAAATGGAACTGCAACGTAAGTTGCACATGAATGCGCAATTTAAATACGTGTATGGTTTATGGGCAATTTGGCAACACAGTCGCGTTTGCGACATGTTGCACAACGTATAAATAAATAATACCGGTATATGTACGACGCATGGCTTACCGGTAGACTATCGGCAGTTTGACAACGTGGTCGCGAGACAGTGTACTATTTATTCACCACCTACATATTATGCTTACCGGTAGGCTATCGGCAGTTTGACAACGTGGTCGCGAGACAGTGTACTATTTATTCACCACCTACATATTATGAGTTCCCATTTGAAATACGTAAGGCTGTAAGTTATCGCTTATCGGCAACGTCGCCAGGAAATACCGGCTAGGTAGGTTGAATGGACCTCGAACCAGCCCTCAGATACAGGTAAAATTCCCTGACCCGGCCGTGAATTGAACCCGAGGCCTCCGTGTAAGAGGCAAGCACGCTACCCCTACACCATGGGGCCGGCTCCTGTGTTATTGCGCACGAAGTGAAATCCAAGACGATAACGCAGATTTCCACGGAATTATTCAGCCGAATTATTTACGATGTCTCAGTTGTCATCGCTAGACTCTTATCTTACTACTACGTCATAAGTGTCCGGGCATGGGATGAAAACTTTTATCCAAGCAGTCAAGATAATTATTATCCAATGCTATTAAAGTTTTATTTTATAAACTCGTCAGTAATGTAATGTAAAATCATCAATAACTGGGAAGAAATATTAACCTAATTACCGTATGTTTAAAAGAAATTGAAAAAAATGAATGTTTGTTACTGACGTCTCGGAATACAGTCAACTATACAGTAGATCTACACCGCGCTAGCTAGAGCTCCGGTTTGCGAGCTTTGCGCAAGCGCAGTAGTGTGTCGCAACCAACGAGCTAAACTGATAAATTGTTGCATGCTTCCTTGCTGCCTAACAGTATTGGCTGCTCTGGAATGGACAGATCACAGATGCATTTATTTGTTTGATTTACGTGATTACTGTAGACATGTGTGCGTGAGAATTTAAGTTTTTAATTTGTGTTTTGGGTGTTTGCAGAAATAATTTGTTTTAATAGTGAACAATTACGGAAAGTCATTTATATTGCAAAACATTAACGTGTGAAGCATTTATAAGCGATTATGGGTAAATATAGAAACTATTCTGCGGGCTTCAAGCTAAGCGCAATTGCCTTCGCTGAACAGCACGGGAACAGAGCTGCAGAAAGAAAATTTTCTGTGAGTGAAAAGTTGGTGCGTGACTGGCGGAAAGTAAAAAACAAGCTGAAAAGCACAAACCCTTCTAGACGCGCGTTTAGAGGTCCTAAAACAGGGAAGTTTCCTATAATTGACGAAGAAGTGTTTAGGTTCGTCAGTGAAATACGTAACAATGGCTGCAGTGTATCATATGAAATGTTACATATTAAGGGACAGGAGGTAGCGCGCAAACACAACATACCGGTAACTAAGTTTAAGGCGACTCGTGGGTGGATTAAGGGGTTCATGCGACGACACAATCTGTCAGTGCGAAGGAGAACAACACTAAGCCAAAAGTTGCCTGCTGATTACACGGACAAGATTGTAAATTTTCACCGATTTGTCATACGTTTGCGCAAGGAAACTTCGTACTTGCTTTCTCAAATCGGTAATGCCGATCAGACTCCAATCTTTTTTGATATGCCTCGCAACAGCACTATTGCGCTAAAAGGATCACGGAGTGTATTAATGAAAACCAGCGGTAGTGAGAAGTTGTGATGCACGGCAATGCTAGCCATTACAGCTGACGGGAGAAAGTTGCCGCCTTACATCATTTTCAAGAGGAAAACGATGCCTAAGAATATACAGTTTCCCCGTGGAATTCATGTACGAGTGCAACCAAAGGGTTGGATGGACGTAGAACTCATGCTGGACTGGGTTAAAACTGTGTGGAATAGAAGACCTGGTGCACTACTAAAACAACCATCTCTGCTTGTTTTAGATAGTTTCCGAGGTCACCTCGTGAACGAAGTGAAGCAAATTCTCTCTACAAATAAGACACGACAGATAGTCATTCCTGGTGGCCTAACATCTGCTTTGCAGCCACTAGACGTATGTGTTAATAAACCCTTTAACGACCACTTATGTCGATTTTACAACGAGTGGATGATGAGCGGCGATCAGCAATTGACGCCCGCCGGAAATATCAGGCGTCCACCCTTGGACTTGTTATGCTCGTGGGTGAAGAAGAGTTGGGATCTTATACCACCTGAACTAGTCTCCAAGAGCTTCAAAAGGACTGGGATTTCGAATGCACTAGACGGTTCCGAAGATGACGCAGTGTGGCAGGGAGACGAAGAATCTGATACTGGTATTAACAGAGGCGAGGACGGCGCATCAGATAGCGAAACCTGCGATAGCGACACCGAAGATTTGGAATAAATTGCGTACCGGTAACCCCGCATTTCACAACAAAGCGATAATTTTTTGCAAGTGTAATATTTTAACTTTAATACTAAAATTAATGACAAATTAACTTAATACGTTCATTTTTATTTTCAGGTTGGAAAAACGTTCGCCGAATTGTTGCGAAAAATTATGAATTTTGTTTTAGACTATTTTAATTATTTTGATGTATAAACGCGAGTATTAATAAATACATTTTTTGAGTAATACAAATACTGGTATTAAATATTCATCGTATAATGGTCGCACCCTACAATTTGTTTCGAAAATTTTGGTATAAAAAGTGCGACGATTATGCCGTGAAATACGGTATATCTTAACCGACTTCGAATTCAGGAAATCTGTTAGGAATGTATGAGTTTTCCGGGGATTTTTCGATGATACAGACCACTATCTGATCTGTAGTGAACTAAGTATCTCTAGCCCTAGGATAGAGAAAGTGTAATCTGTCTGTAAACGAATAAGGGTAGAAAATCTCCAGGACGGCGAAATTAGACAGAAGTATATGGATATGATTAGTGAGAAGTTTCGAACAGTAGACAGTAAGCAGGTTCAGGGTTTAGAAAGAGAATGGGTGGCATACAGGGATGCTGTAGTAGAAACAGCAAGGGAATGCCTAGGAACAACTGTGTGTGAAGATGGGAAAAGGCGAACATCTTGGTGGAATGATGAAGTGAGAGCAGCTTGTAAACATAAAAGGAAGGCGTATCAGAATTGGCTCCAAACAAGGGCCGATGCAGACAGGGAATTGTACGTAGATGAAAGAAACAGAGCGAAACAAATAGTTGTTGAATCCAAAAAGAAGTCGTGGGAAGATTTTAGTAATAACCTGGAAAGGCTAGGTCAAGCAGCAGGGAAACCTTTCTGGACAGTAATAAAGAATCTTAAGAAGGGAGGGAAAAAGGAAATGAACAGTGTTTTAAGTAATTCAGGTGAACTCATAATAGATCCCAGGGAATCACCGGAGAGGTGGAGGGAATATTTCGAACATCTTCTCAATGTAAAAGGAAGTCATCATGGTGGTGTTGCAAACAGCCAAGCTCATGGGGAGGAGGAAAATTATGTTGGTGAGATTATGCTTGAGGAAGTGGAAAGGATGGTAAATAAACTCCATTGTCATAAAGCGGCAGGAATAGATGAAATTAGACCTAAAATGGTGAAGTAAAGTGGGAAGGCAGGGATGAACTGGCTTCATAGAGTAGTAAGATTAGCATGGAATGTTGGTAAGGTACCTTCAGATTGGACAAAAGCAATAATTGCACCTATCTATAAGCGAGGGAACATGAAGGATTGCAACATCTTTCGAGGTATCTCGTTGATTAGTATACCAGGCAAAGTATTCATTGGCATCTTGGAAGGGAGGGTGCGATCAGTGGTTGAGAAGAAGTTGGATGAAAACCAGTGTGGTTTCAGACCACAGAGGGGCTGTCAGGATCAGATTATCAGTATGCGCCAGATATTTGTAACATGCTACGAGCGGAATAGACAGCTGTGTTTATGTTTCGTAGATCTAGAGAAAACATATGGCAGGGTACCGAGGGAAAGATGTTTGCCGTACTGGGGGACTATGGTGTTAAAAGTAGATTATTAAAATCAATCGAAGGCATTTATGTTGACATTTGGACTTCATTGAGAATTGATGGTAGAATGAGTTCTTGGTTCAGGGTACTTGCAGGGGTTAGACAAGGCTGTAATCTTTCACCTTTGCTGTTCGTAGTTTACATGGATCATCTGCTGTAAGGTATAAAGTGGCAGGGAGGGATTCATTTAGGCAGAATATGCTGACAACTTGGTCTTAATGGCAGATTGTGCCGAAAGCCTGCAGTCTAATATCTTGGAACTTGAAAATAGGTGCAATGAGTATAGTATGACAATTAGCCTTTCGAAGACTAAATTGATTAATGGTTATGAATTTCATGTTTTTGGTCCGTATTGAACTGAGAATAATATATAAGTAATAATAATAACAACGTAAACGTTTCCACCTTTTCAATACTAAAATATATTCACAAAATTATAAATTACACGGTACTAGTTTCGACTTATAGACTAAATTGATGTTAGTAGGTAAGAAATTCAACAGAATTGAATGTCAGATTGGTGATACAAAGCTGGAACAGGTAGATAATTTCAAATATTTAGGTTGTGTGTTCTCCCAGGATGGTAATATTGTAGTGAGATTGAATCATTGTGTAGTGAAAAGCTAATGCAGTGAGCTTGCAGTTGCGATCAACTGTATTCTGTAAGAAGGAAGTCAGCTCCCGGACCAAACTATCTTTACATCGGTCTGTTTTCAGACCAACTTTGCTTTACGGAAGCGAAAGCTGGGTGGACTCAGGATATCTTATTCATAAGTTAGAAGTAACAGACATGAAAGTAGCGAGAATGATTGCTGGTACAAACAGGTGGGAACAGTGGGAAGAGGGTACTCGGAATGAGGAGATAAAGGCTAAGTTAGGATTGAACTTGAAGGATGAAGCTGTACGCCCAAACTGGCTTTGGTGGTGGGGTCATGTAAGGTGAATGGAGGGGAATAGGTTACCTAGGAGAATAATGGACTCTGTTTTGGAAAGTGAGAAAAGTAGAGGGAGACCAAGGCAACGATGGTTAGACTCAGTTTCTAACGATTTAAGAGGTATGGAACTAAATGAGGCTCAGCACTAGTTGCAAATAGAGGATTGTGGCAATGTTTAGTAAATTCAGTAAATTCCCAGAGGTTTGCAAACTGAACACTGAATGGCATTATGGTCTATAATGATTATGTATGTATGTATGAAAATAGTTCTTTGTTTTTGACACTGGCATTAAGCTCTTTCAAATTCTTTTGCAAGACATCTCCGAACAAGCTAAATTTATGAGCCCAGCAGGTTAATTTCAAAAGTATGCAAAGCATGCAGGATTGCTTGAGAACACTTTCTGCTGTTTGCAGCTTCTAGAAACGCACATTCTAACAAAAATATTACATGTTCAAATATTGGATTTGCCTTCTAACGAATGTTCTATTCTTGTTCATATTTGGTTTGCACAACGTTGGTTGGTTGTGTAAAGGTCTCCAGATCCTAACCAACAAATAGGAAAGAGAAAAGTCAGTATCAGGAAGAGGTCTTGGAAATCCTAGTTTTACTATCAGTGAGGTTTTATTGATAGTACCTATCTGGTATATACATTTGAAGCCATTTCTGGAATGCAGGGTCGTCTGCCTTCTCCAGCAGGATGTTGGCTTTGAGTAGCATCGCAGTTGTTTCATGAATAAATTCTGTCTTTTCACTCTTCAGTTTTCCTTTGCTTATCTCACGGGAATTCTATTGTTGCCTGCCGTTTCACTGTTGAATGAAGTGCTTAATTTACGTTCCTTATTTTTAAAGCGATGTTTTGAGACTGTATCTTTTTTCTCCACTCAATATGAACATCACAAAATCTACATATTAAAATATTGCTTTCCGAAATGTATAAACCTTCACTCGCAAACTGTTTACCTCTGCTGTGCACCGTAACGTTTGTCGAACAACCCATCTTCACTACTGACTGTGGTTTCTTTATTTATTTTATCTGAACCAGGAAGCCGAAATACATCAACCCTTTGTGCAATCAGCCATGCAGCCAGTAGACGTCATTAGAGATATCCAGAAATATTAGCACTGTAGCATGAAGAGACAGGCTCAGGTGGGATTTACCAGCCACCCCGAGAACAACATTAGAAAAATTTCGTTTCTGAAGAAGCCTGGAGTCAAAGTTGGCGATATTTGTGCCGAATTATTAGAAAACACCCGTCCCTCTCTAAACGGGAATACTGAAGATGACGAGTATAACAGGTATTTGTCCTGTTTAGGAATCTTTGCTCTCTCTTCCCTTTCTCTTCATACATATAATCTTGGAACAAAATTTGAAGCTCATTATTCTCTGAAAATTTCGCTATAATATTGCGTTTATTGTTAAATAAGTACATTTCGCTTTGAAACGAACTTATCGCTTTAATTCACGGAAATATGATCTTTTTTTAACCAGAAAAATATGATTTGTAATGATATTGCAAAATTGCTTCAAAATCGGTTCTGTCGTGTTTATCGTTAATGCGAAAAATTCATGCCTCAGACTATTGGTAATACAAATTGTGATGCTGATGTTACATCCTTTTGCTGTACACCTGCATTTACGTGAAATCCACATTGAATAATCAGAATAATTTAATTTAGCCTGTGGAAAGCAAACTAGCTGAGGATATTAAAATGGTTGCTTATGTGAGGTATTTGAAGAATTTATATCAAGTCCTTTTTTATTGTTTTGTTAATTTTTAATGTCTTGTTAAATAAAGGTAATGAACTGTGAAGAGAGCTGGTTTTTATGTGCCATCTCCTGGTTAGCAATCTTTTCAGGTACTGTTAAGCTGAGATAGGAAGTTGATAGTTACTGTTTTTATGGTGTACTGAACCATCAGTTTATGTTACAGATTTTCCTCCAACTGTCTGGCATCTCATGGTTTTCCAGATGTTTATTACTTGGTGAGTAAATTTTGTTATTTGTCAGAACAAGTGTTGTAATCCATTGAATTGTTATTCAAATTGATTTGTTATTTTTACTTCTGTGTCGGAGAGCATTTATTTTAGGAATGTTAGTCCGCTTCAACATTTTGGTTTATTTTCAGTTTGACATTAACATTAATTGGCATGAGAGATTGAAATATACCATTTTCCAATTAAATGCACAACACCTGGTTTTATAAAGGACTGAGTTAAATTTTGCATTGAATGTAATTTCCATATTGTTTCTGATTTTACTGATTGGATAGAGACTTCAAGGAGAAGCAAAAATGAGAAAATAGCTTCAAGATGTTCTATCTGGATTATTTTTAACAAGTGAAGATATTTTAATATATGTTAATTTATATGAAGGAACTAGGCATTAATTTTATTAATTTTTCATTTAGCACCAATACTTCGTGTTGAAGAATGGTGGTGGGTGGGTGGGGGGGCAGTTGTATTCACCCACAATCAGTGCAGGAATGAATTTATTTCTCGTAATGCCGCTACATAATTTCTGCAACATGCTACGTAATTATTAGTGAATTAGTAACAAGTGAATGCAGCACACCCTGCAGTCCTGCAAGCCAAGCATGCTAATTTAAATTTACAAACCATAACGCTTTCTGTAGGTAAAATAAAGCATTGAACTAAAGCTGACACTTTAGTTTCACTTTCTTTATGTTTCTTTTGTACACTTTTTATAATAAGGAAACTGTCGTGCACTTACCTGTGAGTTGAACTACTTCGGCCACCTCGCTCCAAGCTATGTAAGCAACGTCTTGTCTTGAGTACCCTTTCCTTTTGTAATTAAACACCACAAGGTGCTTTTCAACTTCGCTCATGTATTTCAGGTTAAAAATTTGTTCTCCCATTTAGTTCGAATCGCGCTACTCAAGAGACTTGAGTAGCAAGGAGACCAGCGTGCTGTGTCGCGGATGCTTGGGTCGGTCTTTCAGTCTCTCCAACTCCAGTTGCGCCATGTGAGTGCTGCCATTGAAATACACAATCGGCGTTGGCTGGTCGCCCAGTTTCTTTGTATCCAAGCTACTTCAGTTTCATTTGAGTTGTTCTGTTGTTGTTCTTGGCAAAGGACGTAATGTAGGTGGGGTGTTTCGTGTAGTCTAGTCCCTGACCCTTGACCTTATCGGCTTGGGTGGTCCTGCCAGGAGCCGTAACTCCCGCCAGCATTACTCTCCAAAAATTTGCAAGCCTCCTCACTGCATCGAAGTACACCGCACTATGGGGGAGATATAATTATAATAATATAATTTGATTCAATTTATCAAAGGCTTTTGAAAATTCTTTATAGATAACATCTCTCCGTGTGTGATTATCCAATGCATTAGTGAAGTTTTGCTAGAATAGTTACCGTGGATCTACGTAACTGGAAGAGATGTAACTTGTGTCTGAAAATCCTACTCAATGTGATTTAATCAAAAACCTTTTCTGTAGCTGTAATTATTGAAATAGGTCTATAATTTTCCGTTTTAGTCTTATTTTCCGAACTGAAGATCGGACAAACCCTACTTTGCTTCCATATGTCTGGATGAATAGAGTTTTTAGAATTGAGAATTATAATACACAACCTTTCATTGCTTATGATGGTACACCATTGGGACTATTTAATTTACTAGACTTTAGTTTCTTTTCTCGATTGCCGCAATCTCTTACGTGCGGTCAGTATCCAGTATTCGGGAGGGTTCGAACCCCACTGTTGGCAGCCTTGACGGAAGTCTGAAAATCCCACTTTAATGTGATTTGCTCAAAAACCTTTTCTGGATCTGTAATTATTTAAATTGGTCTATAATTTTCCATTTTAGTCTTATCTCCCGATCTGAGGATCGGACAAACCCTACTTTGCAACATTATCGTGGTAAAAATTAATATCTTCAGAAAAAAAGGAAAGAAGTAAAAAATTTTCAATCCCTTACAGCATTACTGGTCAACCCTCCTCATTTCCATATTTGCAAGTTGGCAACAACATATTTGGCAGTTATTTGGTTGTCACTTCCTTTTGTTTCCTGCGAGCGTTGTGAAATCACGGCCAGCTATATAGATATATGCTGCTCTCTTAGCTAGAGTGACGCATCAAGTCGGCCATGAAGTAGGCTCTACTCCTTGCTCTGCTGTTCTCCAGTGCGCGCGTTCGGCTCTCTCTTTGTTGTGTGCGTAGACGTGAATGGTATAATTAGTGCGTTTCAGCCTGGGCCTGAATGAAGGAAATTAACTGTTTAAACATCACCACGGTCCTCTGGTTGTTGTTCATTTTCGATTCCAATGAATTCAAATAGTCCTGTCACACGGTCGCCAGTTAACGTATCCACAAAGACGCACACGACATGCTATCAGTTGGTACAATTATTTTATTCACATCTATTTATAAATTAAACACACACACATCCTTAATCACTGCTGTTACAAACAAAACACTCCCATCACAAACCGCCATTTTAAAAAGAACAGCTGCCTGACACTTCAATATGGTGACTGCATCCACTGCATGTCACGCGTTCACAAGTATATCCTTGCTACACCATAACTCTACTGAACAATAACTCGCTAACCAGTAACTCTCTTCCCACAACTCGTTAACCAATGACTCTCTTCCAATAACTAACTTGTCACCGTCGAGATCGTCTCCTTGTGTATGTCCTGGCCACGCTTCTAGAAATATACATTACTAAAAAAAATTAAAAATTTACCTTCGTGAAAATTCTAGAGTGCCTAATACATAGATTATAATATACGGAATATTCTCCATCGTTCTCGTCACCTGTTACCATTTTGGAAGTTACAGTGTGTTTCACAATTATGGATTACAAATTATATATAGAGGTAAGAATCAATTATATACAGGTTCTTACATTAATTGAAGTGATACAAATGTCTATATACAGTGCATGTTTCATGACATAACCTCACAAACAATACGATCATTCGACTACGTAAATAATAATAATACATTCATGACATAACCTTACACACAGCACGATCATATCGTATGTACATATGATGTAATAATAATAATAATAATAATAATAATAATAATAATAATAATAATACTAAATGGATGTAACACTTCATAGCCATACATACAAGTAGTAATAATAATAATAATAATAATAATAATAATAATAATAATAATAATAATTCCAGCTGGATATTTGCATTAGTTACCCCTGGGTGAGAGAACATTGTTTTCAAGATATCGGTTTATTGCACTTGTGTCTATACTTTCGCTGAATATGTTGTAAATGGGCCTAACATTCATGTGAACTGGGACAACATTGCAGAGCTTAAAAATGAAAGTGGACAAATGAAGTGTAAAACCTTAAGTAATGTTGTATTTGCAGTACTAAGTGTACCTCACAGTAACTCTCCCACAGAAAGAGTTTTCAGTGTTAGGAAAAATCAGACAGAAATCAGGAATTGCTTATGGTTCTGAAGACAAAAATGTCAATGTCCTCTCAGGGGGAAGTATCTTTCAAGAAAATCTACACTGAAAAGCATCTGCTCGGTGTGAAACAAGCTACAAAGATTTTTTATTGCAGAACTAACAGGTATTGAGTAAATTTTATTGTGTAATATGATATACTTTAGAATAGATTGCTGTAGGAAAGGGCAAACGGGGTGTTTTGGATTTGACTCGTAAACGTTTTGAGGCGGGAGGGGGGGGGGGGGGGGTGCGCAAGTTAAATTGAGATTACTGATAACCCACTTCAAAGGTTGGCACCTCTGTGTTTGTAACATATTCGATTCTGTAGGAAACTAAGAATGTACCTGTTCAGAATAAACTCATTTGAGAAATGAAGCAAAGCCATCTGCACTCTCTTTACTATTATTCAACATAGTTCCATTGAACATCACTGGATTTGAAAGGTTACTAATTTTCCTTCTTCATTTAATAAGTTTCAAAAAAGGCTTTAGGGATATTGCAAATACCTCATTTAGATTCTATAACATAGAATTCATATGCCTTACTCATTAAAGCTTTCTCTTTTAATATCTTTGTATAAAAAAAAGTAAATTGCTGGCAGACTTGAGTGAAATACAATAGCTCTCGCGGACCAAACACACAACCCCCTGTGGGTGGGAGATGCAGACTAAGAATACACCCACGGTATCCCCTGTCTGTCGTAAGAGGCGACTAAAAGGGGGTGACCATGATCGAATTAGAACCATGAGACTACTTGTAATTAGTACAATCATGCAGGGAACACAATTGGTCGCCTTAGTATTATTCAGGGAAAATATATTTTGTAAAACAAGGATATGTTATTTTCTTGTAATATTTTCTTTTAGGTACAGTTCTCTCTATTACAGTCGTCTGTTGTATAAAAACTAAACAATGTGTCGTTCAGATCTCAAAAACTTTTATAATTCTACCCAATCTTCATCAACTAACTGATTCTAAAGTTCATAACAGTTAGCCTTATGAAAATTGGAATGGTTAACACTCTGAGTTTTAATTAATTTTACAATGTATTTCATATCAGCTGACAAAGGAGGATGAAAAGGGTCTTCAGCTGCAAGGTTCTGACTCTGGTCATTTTCACATGATTGGATTGGTCAAAATTAAGTTCAGTGTTACATTGGAAGAATTCGGAACGTCATATATTGATTTCATAGTATATAACTTTAAAAAATTGAAAGGACTCTCCATGCTAGGTCACCACAAACTTACGCTGGCATAGCTGGTGGCGGAAAGGGGGGTCCTAACCGGCTTGCCGGCGGATTTGGGCAAAATAAAATAGCTCTCGCGGACCAAACAAACAACTCTCTGTGGGTGGGAGACGCAGACGAAGAAGACATCCACGGTATTTGCTGCCTGTCGTAAGAGGCGACTAAAAGGGGCGACCAAGGGATGTTCGAATTAGAACCATGGTACTACTTGTAATTAGTACCATCACGCAGGGAACACCATTGGTTGCCTTTACTTATGAGCAGTACCACTATGTTAGGTACACAATAGGTTTGTGATTAGTAGCAACAAAGTGTGAATCAGGGTGGGATTTACAGTATCCGTGATTAGTACAGAACACCACGGGTCTGGGCGTTGCCTGTGATTAGTACCACTATATGAGCGACACCATGGGTCTGCGTTGCCTATGATTACTACCCACTATGTGAGGAACACCATAGGTGGCACCGCAATGTGAGAAACTCCATAGGTCTGTGGTACATGTGCATATTACATTACCTGTGAGTACTACCATAATGAGTCTACGCTACTTTCGATTAGTACCGCAACATGACAAATACCGTGGTTCTGTTTTACTAGTGATAAGTACCATTGTGAGGGGCCGATGACCTGGATTTTGGACATCTTTAGACAACAAGCATCATCGATTCAGGATTGTGCTTTAGAAACAGTCCCTTGGTCAGTAATACTATTGTTTATGATAGTGTGTTGGAATGTGGGGCATTGTGGGTCGCATCCACTGATTACTATGACGAGTCATTTGTCTATTGTAGAGGTAATTGTCCGATAATTATTTTGTCCCAGACATTAGTAATACTACCGTGAATGATTCAAAAGGGGTTTATCCCCATCTTGCTCTGCCCCCCAGCCCCATATCTCTCTCTCTCACACACACACTCGCACACGGAATCCATTTTCTTCTATTCATTATTAGTTTTTAATTCTATGCAGTTTTTTAGCTCATATGACTCTTGTAGAAATGAGGGAACTTGTCAAATATTTTGTACAGAAGTTTCATTAATATTGCTGGGTCTTGATTGAGGATAAATGAACTTGGGTGTTTTCAGTTAAACTTCGTGAAGCAGTTAATCAGGTTTGGGATTAACATCATACGAGCAGATTTTTGCCTTCATATCAGGTATTCCGTAAACACTTGTAAATATGGTGTGTTGCAAATATATTTTGTTAGAATGTATTACGCTAACACGTAGTCTCTTTTTGCTGTGAAAGAATTTCAGTTATTAGTTTGTGTTTTAGTTTTTTTACATGGCAGGGTATGTGCACAACTATATAGATGGTCATATATTATTCACTAGCATCTCCAGTTTTGTCACAGCGTGTGTTGCTCATAGCACCTGTGAACTGTTCACAATTATTTTCATGTCATTTCCAATATTTTTGACCTATTTATTCATGTTGAAACCTTTTCATCTGCAATATTGTAACTTAAAAATTTTCTATCCATTTATTATTCATGTTCGAGTTATTATTAACATAGAAGATTGACATCAATCTGGTTCAAAGCCTTATATGTGAATATTTGAGTTACTGAATGAATTGAAGTGTTTCAATAATTTATGTAAAATTGTTTGACAATTGATTTGTAGCATTTTGGTGATATTTTGTGCATTTCTGTGGTTAAGAGTTCTTTTTCTCTTTTGCAGGAGTCCAAATGCTAGTTATATCTTCATATATTTACTTAAAAAAATGTTTAATCTTAATATGCTTAGAAGCAAGATCAGTATTTTTTGTTCTTTTATAGAAAGTTTTGTTTTGTATGTTTTGTTACCACACTCATAATGGTCAGTATTTTGAATCAAGTTCTAAGGGTATTGTATAAACCAAGATGTTTCTACTTTGGGATGTTCTTATGAATACTTTTTCATTCAGGCTTTATTTCAAGGCCTTAGCTAATTTGTTCAGTAACTCAAGTCAAAAATATTGTTAATGATATTCATGGATTGGGTGTTTTCTTGGAAAAATTTATATTTTTCCATTTCATAATCATAACATGTTTGACTTTTTTTGTGTGTGTCTGTGTGTGATTGGAACTTAGTCTTCAAGCTGAGTGAAAAGAAGTGGTTTTTTTAAATATCGAAGGGGTGATATTGTGAATTAAAATTGAAGTGCTACAAGGATGTTCTTAAGCAACATGTTTGTGTTCCAAGGAAGCTAAGAGAAAAGATGCCAGATGAGAGGCTGCCTCCAAGGACTTTAGTCTGCACCGTGAATGAGAGGAACAATGACAGGAAGCAATATTTATTGAAAATAAAGGTATTTCACAAACAGTAGAGAAGAAGTCAAATGGGAATATATTCATATTTCCTGTTGGTCCTGAGGTAATAATCTGGATCAGTCACTTGTGATATTAGAATGCAAGAATGTGTGATACGTATAGCGTTTGTTAATGGAGAATATATTAAGGAATATGAATTGAAATAATATAATTGTGGGTGATTATAAACTTGTCAGGATTCATTAAACAAAAAATGATGACTACATATCAGAGTGGAAGTACAATTTAAGAAACCAAATAGAAAGTGAACTTGGGAGGAGCCCAGAAGAGGATACAGTATTGCCATGAGTTCTAGAAGATCTCTAATGCGGTACTAATGTATTGTGTTCAATATGACATGTATGATATGTTTGAAATATTTTTGAAAATATATACTTGTGAATTTACATTACTTTTCTTATTCATATTCAATTCCTTTCCACTCTTATCACCTTACAAAACTGGGATTATCCATTAATTGAACATTAGTTTATCCAAGTTGGTGTAATGAGAGCTTTTGAAAAATCATTGTAAGTTGTTTGGGATTAGCTGGTGACATAATTACAGATTGTTTGTTGGTAATTACTAGGGAACAGATTTTTATGGAATTTATTTTGTCAATACATATTTTTCAACAATTCTGCTCTAAAGTACACATTTTTTTTTTCCTTTTTCCAGTTTTTAATGCAATCCAAAATCTAAATTTCAAATATGATACATATTAAGCAAAACACAATGTGAATGGATTTTTAAAAAATTGTATTGCATCGTGACTTGGACAGCATGTGCTGGATTGCTCGCTCTCGCTTCAGAGTGGATTCCCTTGCCTATGAAATGAAACAATGCATTCAACTGAAAAGTTGTTCAGTCATTGGTAATTCCTTGATTAACTCTTATTGCTTTACAGTACCAGTACATAAGTGAAGTGCTTACTGATATAACGCCAAAAGTGAAGGAAAATGTTTATTTACGTTTGCAGCAATATGTTTTCGAATTTAGCAGAGTTTTTACAAGCGATGGAAAAATTCTCTCCGTCAACTTTCATAATTTCCACCTCTTGACAAATGCAGTTCAAAAACTAAATAAACACTGCTCATGGAGAAGCTTGAGACATTGAACTGGTCTTCTCCCAGTGTTGTACATTGTTCTGTGACAGTAGACATAGGTTTGCATTGAAAAGTTGGAGAATTCTGCATTGCTCACTGCAACGTGGAGCTATTTTAACCCATACTGTCTGAACACTACTGGTGAGTGATAATTGTTATATATGTACTTAAATTTCTTAATAACAAAATAAAATATTTTTATAATAATTATATATGTTTTTCAATCTTTTACTCTGTAAGAAAATATTTTCGTGCTTTTGAGTACATAAAAACCCATTCCCTATAATTACTGGAAATGGAGAGGCAAGGATGTGATTTACTTTTTCTTTC
The DNA here is from genome assembly GCF_040414725.1 of Anabrus simplex. Classification (NCBI taxonomy): domain Eukaryota; kingdom Metazoa; phylum Arthropoda; class Insecta; order Orthoptera; family Tettigoniidae; genus Anabrus; species Anabrus simplex. The sequence goes on along the minus strand of NC_090265.1, from coordinate 1,030,853,504 downwards.
CTCTTGTGAGGTTGAGAAACAAATTTCATCATTTCCACCTCTTAACAAAGGCACTTCAAAAAAAGCTTTATTTGGAGATGTAATGGTACACAATAGTAGGGTGCTAGTACATACTACTATTCAATGTAGTCACTATTGTCCAAGCATTTTTTCCAGAGAACACGAAGGCAGTGATGCTGGCATGGAAGAAATCCACATCCAGTCCCTGAAACCATGTTATGATGGTATGATGAATGGCTGTATCATAATTGAATTGCTTCAGGGTGCTTATTAACAGTCCAAAGAGATGGAAATCACTTCCAGGTCAGGTCTGTAGGAGGATGGTCCAGATAGTTGATTTAATCTCCAGGTGGATCAACAGTGATTGCCGCCAATTAGCGTGTCACATGGAGCATTTGCGGGTGTCCATTTGCATACGACGACCTGGACTTCTCTCAACAGACGTGTTGCTGCACAGTAACAGCAGACCCCATGCAGCCAACAGCAGACATGAATTGTTACGGTGCTTCTGGTGTGAAATACGGCATCATTCTCCCTACAACACCAACCTGGCACCCAGTGATTTCCATCTTTTCAGACTGTTACGGAAGCTTCTAAGTGATTCAACGACAATGCAGGCGTTCAAAATGTCTTCATGATGTGGCTTCAGACTGGACGCAGATTTTTTCCATGCTGGCATCAGTGTCTTCGTGTACCAGTGGAACAAGTGCTTGGGCAAGAATGGTGACTTATGTTGAGTAGTAATGCATGCCAGTGCCCTATTACTGTATATCCTCATGCCTCCCTATAAAATTAAGTTTCTCTGCAAGCTCTTGTTGCCTTATTTTTTGAAGCTACCTTATAAAATCATGTCCCATGACCATGATTACGTGGATCAGTAGTAGAGTGTTGGCCTCTGGATCCCAAGGTAGTGGGTTCCAACCCGGCAAGAGGTAGTTGGATTTTTTAAAAGATGGAAAAACGTCCATTTGACACTGTGTTGTATGACATTGGCATGTGAAAGATCTCTGGTGACACATTTGGTGTTCACCCGACAAAATTCGGTAAAACTGAACCATAGACGCCCAAGAGAGATTAGGTTTATTCTGCCATCTAGTAGGCCTAGTAATGTACCGTCAAAATTGACGAGCAAGCAGCCGGCAGCTGAGGCCATACAATTATTATTCTTCGTGCTGTTGTTTCGGTCATCTACGGACCACGTTATTTCAGCTGTCCTATTCCTTTCCCTTGTGCTTGGGCTTTAACTTTTGCCCAGTATTCCCACGTTTGAGTCCTGTGCTGTTCGTTCCTCGCTCCAGTCCATGTTTTGCCAGTTATTAGTTTTAGCTTTTCTTGGAAACCATGATGCTCTTGGAGTTTCTTCTTGAGCGGATTTTCTGGATATCCTCCTGTGTTATCCCCACTTCTTGCAAGTCTTTCTCTACCTCGGTGAACCACGTCTCCTTGGTTTTTTTGTTGTGAAAGTAATTAAAGATCCTATTGCTCAGACTTGTAGGATTCATACAGGCAATGCGGCTATAGAAAACAATTCTCTTCCTGCAAATGGTGTCTGTGATCTTTTCTACGTGTGTGTAGAGTTCATGATTATATCATGTTCTAAATTCACCATTGTCTGATTGGCCTTAGGTTTTCCTTCAGATCTGCCTTTCTTTAATATCTAATTTCTCAATCAGACCTTTCCTATTTAGAGTAAGGCATTATTATTATTATTATTATTATTATTATTATTATTATTATTATTATTATTATTATTATTATTATTATTAGTGGATTAACACACTTTCCATGCAAGGAATCTTTCTTGATCACTGACTGCTTTCGTAATTTGAACATTGCTGTGGGACAAACAACTACAAAAGCACATCGCAGAGCTATCAGGGAAAGGCTAAGAAACGACGAGTTTAAAAAATGGTGCTCCCTTCCTAAAAAAAAAAAGGCAAAGGAATTGCCCTCTTCGCTCAGCACTCTCAAGGAATTTAGTGGTTCGCAGAAAAGGTAGGCCTTCCAACATCAGAGGGGACTGAAAGCATCAAACCTGGCTACTGTCCATTCGGCCCATTGGTTAGGACTACTTGCCATCACACAATTCACGGCCTTTCGCAATAACAAGTAGGAAGTATATGAAGAAGTGAACTGTGTAATTGAAAACGGTAGCATGAGTAGAGCAGATATTCTAGCCATCGATAAATAGAGAGATCATTCTGTAATATTGGACCCAACAGTACGTCTAGATTCGGGCGAAAAGCAGCCGCACGATGTACACTCTGAGAAGCAGCCAATCTACGTTCCAGTATCCAATTACATCATTGAGAAATATCATGTGAACTCCGTTCCCGTCTACAGATTGTTAGTGGGTGTGAGAGGTACTATTCGGGGGATGATGGTCGAGTTGTGGAAGAGGTTTGCTCTCGAGGGAAACTACCTAGCCATGATTGCCAAGGCGGCTGTGCGTGGGTCCGTGCTCCTTTTAAGGAGCCATTTATATTCAAAAACATAAATTGTACAATACTGTGTCCTATGGCAAACCTCACCTTTGTTAATTCTAGTCCTAATAAATTGAATTGAGGTTTGAGTACATGACATGTATAGGTAGGGTGCAGAGTCTGTGAGAGGAGGAAAATATTTACCTTTTATTTTGTGTCATAGTTCCCATTTATTCACAAATAGGCCTGAACCTGTTTCCTTGTCTCTCGACCAGTACCTGGTCAGTCTATTACATTTTTATTCTCCTAACCCCTCTATACATCTGGACATATTACTCACATGAAGAGGAAAGGACATAGGCCTAGTGTAGGCACTCCACTCGCTGTACACGGAGGTTTGGCAGCAGGTGATGCTCTTTTATTTTTAGTCACGGGATTGCCAATAGGAGTGTCTTTTCGATCTGCCAGCGATCTGCGAACTGTTACCAACTGTTAAGGAAATGTCCATAGGTTACAACCGCTAAATAAAACTTTTTCTTGCCGTGCGGGCAGTGTGCGCCGTGGCAATAGTTAAGAGCCCTTCGTATGACTAGCTTGGCCTGGATTTGCAAAGATAGGTTACAGCTATTAAATTACATTTTTTCTTGCTGTGCAGGCAGTATGCGCTGCGGCGACAGTTTCAAGCCTCTCAAAGGGGGCCATTGTTCTCATTACAGAGCGTGGCCTGGATTTGCAAAGATAGGTTATAGCTACTAAATTACATATTTTTCTTGCCGTGTTTCTTGCTGTGTTTTTCTTGTTCGTGGCTTGGTAATGGAAGCAGCAAGTTAGGAATTCTGGGAATGACATTATGTCGACCAATGGCCATGTTTGTAGCTGGCCGGCTAATGATCAACGGCGCGTGAAATATTTCATTAGGTTATAAAGGTAAGTGTGCCTTTCGGGGTGGGCTGGATGGGTCTCTGGCATTCGTAATAAACACATCTCTCTTCTAAAAGGATTTAAAGGTAAAATTCATGTGTATTTCTTCGTGAAGTTGTGTGTTATAAACTGGAGTGCCTGCACTAGGTTTGTACCAAGGAAAGATCAATGTGTGCCGGGCTGAGTAGTTCAGATGGTTGAGGCGCTGGCCTTCTGACTCCAACTTGGCAGGTTCGATACTGGCTCAGTCCTGTGATATTTGAAGGTACTGAACTAAGTCGGCCTCGTGTCGCTAGATTTACTGGCACATAAAAGAACTCCTGTGTAACTAAATTCCAACACCTCGGCGTCTTCAAAAGCCGTAAAAGTAGTTAGTGGGACGTAAAGCAAATAACATTATTTTAAGATCAATGTGTAGCCAAGTGAGACCCTGTCTAGCTTCTTTAGAATTTATAACATTCATTTATATACTATTTGTTTCATTATACAGATCATTCAGTTTATACTTTTATTTTTTCATTTTCTACTAAGCTTTGCATAGTAAATCATATGCAATATAGGTACAAGAACATCCCTGGAGAAAGCTATTTACCACAGAAAAATGTTAACAGTTACCTGCTCTAATCTGTGTGCTCAAACATCTTTCACCTTGTATAAGAAACCAGTACAGTAGAGTCTCACAAACTCAGCCTGTTGTGGACCAAGAGGGCGTCAAGTTTTACGGATTCGTGGAAGGGTTTTATAAAACTCATTTCAGGTTATATTATAATACTGAAAGCTTTTAACAAGTAGAGGCTGAAAGAAAATATTAAACCTAATCTAAAGCTATTTAAAAGATAGAAACAAATTGCATACTAATGAATTTTTTAGATTTTAATGCATCCAGCTTCATTTCTTTAGTCACATTGTTGTTTTTTGTATCACATGGACTCATATGGGTCTTTTGGTGATGATGGGTTAGGATTGGGAAAGAGATACTGTTGCCTTAATTAAGATACTGCCCTGGCATTTGTCTGGCATGAAAAGGGGATTCAATGGAAAACTATTCTTAAGGTTACCAACAGTAGGGTTTGAACCCCCTTCTCTCAGAATGCAAGCTAAGAGCTACCCTCATCGAACCGTGTAAGTAATTCACGCGGGTACATTGTTTTGTTCCCTTTTCTTCTCGCTGAACATATTGTGTAAAATGACAGCACAAGACTTAAAAACTTTTCCCTACAACAATTCACTTAGAAATGGCAGGTCCAATCCATAGAAAGTTCATCCTAAAGAAATTCATGGAAGTACTGCATGCCATTCAATCTTAACAATCCATTTTGTGGTGGGAAGTTAGCCCTATATTAGCCAACAAAAACAGAAAGGAATGCAATGAGTGATGACTGACTCGAATTCTCTCTCCTTTAAGAGCTGTTACCTGAGGTAGGAATTTCCCTGTACATGACACTTGTCAGTAGGAATGTTGTTTGTATTACAGTATGTTCCAAAAATTACTGCATCTAGTCTTACTGCTCAGCTGTACTGTCGGTACAGAAGTAAAATATGGTAATAAGACTAATGATTTATCCACCGTGGAAAAAGAAAAAATGGAAACTTATGCAGATATCAAGTTTTACTGAATGTCGGGTTTCCGAGACTACTGATATGCATCACAGTATCAGTGTGTGACTAGGTCAGTTGGGTTTTGAACTTGATACTAAATTAATACACAACTACAAAACTCTGAGCTCACATCCTTACCACTTGCCTCATTTGTAGCTGTTCACTATCCCTTCACTCTCACACTTGCTGCTCTGCTATTTTTGTTTTTATAACCGTTGCATGGCAAGTACTAGGAGTTCTGATAGCTAGATTTTGGATTTTAGACAAACATCAATTTAGTTCCTTGATGACTTACTTAACCTTTTCACTGCTGAGTTTTGATGACCAGGTGAACCCTCTGGGCCGGGTTTTTTTAAGGCAGTACAGATGCATTTTTACTGATACTATTTAATGGAATGCATATCGTCCCCTTAGCCCTGCAGCTCAATACAGGGTCGAGGATGAAGTGAGATAATATTTTACACCATATTTTTATGGCTGGATGCCCTTTGTGATGCAAACCTCAGTTGAGAAGATAATGAATATGAAATGAATGATGGTGAATAAAACTGGGTAAGGAAGTGGAAGAAATCGGCTGTGGTTTATGAATAGGAACTGACCCGGCATTTGCTTGGGAATGCAAAAGGGAAACCCACAAAAAAAAACAAGAAACAAACCACACATACATTATCATTATAGACTGTTATGACTAGGGACGGGAATTATAGGCACGAATAGGTTAGAATGCAAACGTATTTAACCAAGGCGCAGGTGCATGTTACCCGCATGACGGTTCTGCGGTGAGATTTGCATATATATTATCGATCTGGACAAACAGAACCCCTAAAATTTATGCAACTCCCCGATATAACTGTAGAGCGGCTAGATTACACTTGCGCCTTCTTCAAATACGTTTGCATTCTAACCTATTCGTGCCTATAATTCCCGTCTCTAGTTATGACTTTCAGCGTTCAGTCTGCAAGCCTCTGTGAATTTACTAAATGTCTCCACAATCCTCGATTTGCAACTAGTGTTGTGGTCTCATTTAGTTCTATACCTCTTATATTTAAATCTCTAGAAACCAAGTCTAACCATCATCGTCTTGGTCTATTTCTACTTCTCTTACCCTCAATAACAGAGTCCATTATTCTCCTAGGTAACTTATCCTCCTCCATTCACCTCACATGACCCCCCCACCAAAGCCGGTTTATGCTTACAGCTTCATCCATCGAGTTCATTCCTAAATTAGCCTTTATATCCTCATTCCGAGTACCCTCCTGCCATTGTTCCCACCTGTTTGTACCAGCAATCATTCTTGCTACTTTTATGTCTGTTACTTCTAACTTATGAATAAGATATCCTGAGTCCACCCAGCTTTGACTCCCGTAAAGCAAAGTTGGTCTGAAAACAACCGATGTAAAGATAGTTTCGTCCGGGAGTTGACTTCCTTCTTACATAATACTGTTGATCGCAACTGCATTAGTTTTACTGCACCTTGGTTCAATTTCACTTACTATATTACCACCCTGGGAGAACACACAACCTAAATACTTGAAATTATCGACCTGTTCTAGCTTTGTATCACCAATCTGTCATTCAGTTCTGTTGAATTTCTTACCTACTGACATCAATTTAGTCTTCGAGAGGCTAATTTTCAAAAAAAAAAAAAAAATTCTCAAGACAGCTGGCAGTGGGGTTTGAACCCACTTGCCTACCGAGTGCAGAGCTTGGCTCCATAGCTGTAACATGTTAATACGCGCGGCTACTCCGCTTGGTGATACTATTACTGAAATATAATATAAAATTGTTGATCCAAGAAATGGTATTATCAAATTCATTTACATTTGGGGAAAAAGGAGTTTATCTGATGATGAAGAGGTGATAATTCCGTATGAGGTTCATCATTACTACTTTGTCTCACACGTTATTGTAGTTCAGTATCGCCACTTAGATTTTCTCCATCTTCATTATCTAAATATAGCTCTCCAGAATCACTATTTATGAGGAAACATTCAATTTCTTCGTCAACAAGAGATTAATGTATACTTCAAGACACCATGATGGTTACAAGTTAGCGGGAAAGATGTTCCACTCCAACGAAGCTGAAATAACACCAGATCGCTTTCAATACACGCAAAATGGAGTAGTGCGTCTGCCGTACAGAGCTGTTTTGAGTATTTCCACGGAATCTCAAAGCATGACATATCACGTTCATTTCTGAGATCGGTGAAGTACACAATGCACCAAAGCGTGTATAAATGGGTTTGGCAAACGAGAAACGGTTTGCAATAATGTGTGTATACATATATGGGTTAAAGACAAAGTTATATATGCATGATTTATGTAAAATATGTGGTTAAAATTAGTGGTTCTGTAATATCTGAAAATGTTACTACATTTTTTGGCCTGTTTAATATATTGCACCCTTGAATAATAAAAAATTACCATACTTGCTTATCTAGAAATGATCTAAAAGATTCTTTTCAAGAACAGTTTGTTATTTAAAAGTATTTTCATTGATACAAATACATGTATTCTTGTGTTAGTGTTTTCTTAAGGCTGCCATGTGCCAGTATGAGAACAAATTAATACAAGTCTTGGACACTGGCTATCATTAAGTTATTTCTGTATCAACCTCCTGCAAAGAATGCAGGGAAGTCAGAAATTTTTAAGAGTGGAAGCAGTGCTGGGAATTAAAACCTTGCTTTTAATTTAAGGATAGATTTCAGAGGGATTATTGTGCTTTGATGTAAAGTACTATCATATCAAAGATCTAGGGGGATGATTGTTGCTCACGTCCGTAGGAATTGCCTCCTCAATATCCTGTGTGTGTCCCCTGGGTGGTGTTAAGCAAGCCACAATAATCCATTGGCGGCCAAACTATCAGCAGTTTATCTCCTGGCCATAATGCACATGGATAATACTTCAGAAGTAAATATCGGTCCTTTTGAGGACCACCAGACATTGAAACTAGGACAGAACATCCTTATTTGTCCGATCAACATAGAAGGCATCGGTATGTCTCAATATATCTCAAGGCTCTTACGAATATATAAAGTAGACGTACTTCTTGTACAAGAATCTCACATAGAGATCATAGAGAAGATTAAGCCAGAAGGAGAGCAAGAATTCCTGGATATGATATGATAGGGATAACCTATCATCGTCATTATGGTAATATATGTTCCTAGTAATATTGCAGATACCTGTCTATTAAACCGTGAGGGGTCGCGTCCAGTCGTTTTAACCATTCCTGTTTATTTTTATCAATCCTTCCGCGAACACTGTTTATTATACTGCCAACCCCTCAGTACCTTTCAATGGACTCATCCACACTTCTGTCACACCACTGTTATCCCTCTCCACTCCTTCAGTGAATGACAAGCTGGTTATCCAGTCGTTTCTTTCGCACGCGACTCCTCATGTTACCTGTCTCCATTCTATTAAACGATACGCAATTCATGGCATAGGCTTATTTATAATGTGGAAAGTGCACTGTTATAAGACCTTGTTGAGTAGAGGGAAAAGGAGCATTGTCTAGACGTGTGTTAAAAAAATTATACATCATTTTAAAATATTTTCCATAAACAGAACTTGAATTTTAATTTTCAATTTCATCAGCAAAAGGCAATCTCATTATTATAATTATGTTAAAAAGTGTTTGTGTTTAAATAGTATTATATTATTATAACAATAAATAGTGTATTAAGTAAGCGTTCGGTGTTTTATTGATTTCCGGTCAAAACGACCGTACGCGACTCCTGACGTTACGCTTGGCACGCGACCTCTTGCGGTTAACAACATCAAATTATGATGACATCCATACAAATACAATCAAAGTTGAATTAATAATTGTAAATGTGTACAAACCTCCTCCAATCCTTTGGCCATCACATGTCCTGGAAGTTTATCAACATCCATCAGTTTAATGTGGTGATTTCAATAGCCATCATGCTGACTGGAAGTACAACTCAAAAATGATATAAATGGAGAACACTTGTCAAACTGGGCAGATGAAAACAACCTTCACCTAATTTTTGCTGCCAATGGTCCATCCACCTTCCGATCAGCTGCTTGGAACAAAGATTTCAACCCTGACCTTATTTTTGTCTCCAAGGATACTACAAATCGACCCCTTCACACCAATAGGTTTCCCCAAAAGCCAGCACAGACCTCTTCGTCTTGAACTTGGTGTCTGGGTCCCTGTCATCTCATCTTATCTTAGACCAAGATGAAACTTCCAGAAAGCTGATTGGCAGAATTTTTCCATAGAACTTGACAAATGCTTGAGATGGATACCATCCATATCATCTAATTATAAGCAGTTTGTAGGTGCTGTAATATCAACAGCTAAAAAAACATATCCCAAGAGGTTATTGAAAGAAGTATATAACTGCTTGGAATAAAGAAAGTCAGGATCTTTATAAAGAATTTATCAGAAGTGGTGACAATGAAATTGGAGAGGAACTGCTCAGAACACTTGATGTAGCTCGTTGGGAGAAATGGATGAAAGGTACAAAAAATCTCGACTTCAAACATTCCAGTAGGAAAGCTTGGAGGAGGAGAACCCTGGTATCGTCTGATCGAATCGTCTCTATATCAAGATCCCGGTAAAACAGGAACTTAGAAAAGTCAAAGCTAATTGCCAAACTCCTACAGAATATTCACAGCCATTTACTCAAGAAGAGGTTAGTTGAGCACTTGAAAGCATAAAAGCTGGGAAAGCCTGTGAGTTTGATGGTATACATAATGAATTCCTACTGAATACTGGTCCATATGCTAAACTATGGTTACCAAGATTCTGAAGACTGGTCACATTCCTAAAGAGCTAAAGGAAACAATAATTCCTAAGCCAGGAAAGGAAACAAATATGGCAGAAAACTATTGCCCTATAGCTCTCCAGGGAAAGAATGATTCTAAATCTAATCAGCAGCAAAATTATGGATCATATCATACATGAACAAGCTGCTTTCCGAACAGGGAGGAGCTGTACAGATCAAGTCCTTAGTCTTACAACTTATATCGAGGCAGGCTTTCAAGATGGTATGAAGACGTCTGTAGTATTTATTGATTTGACAGCATCCTGTGACTATGGAGAGAGGGCCCCCTTTTTAAAATTCTTAAAAGAGTGGTCCCTTGCAGAAGTTTAGTCCACTGGGCGAGTTGGCTGTGCGGTTAGAGTCGTGCAGGTTAATAGATTCAGCTGTGAGCTTGCATCCGGGAGATAGTTGGTTCGAATCCCACTGTCGCCAGCCTTGAAGATGGTTTTCTGTGGTTTCCCATTTTCACACTAGGCAAATGCTAGGGCTGTACCTTAAGGCCACGACCGCTTCCTTCCTACTCCTAGGCCTTCCCTATCCCATCGTCACCATAAGACCTATCTATGTCGGTGCGACGTAAAGAAAGTAGCAAAAAACTAGCGAACTCTAGCCCAATTAATAAATAACATGCTATGTGATAGATATTTCCAAGTTATCCTGGGCAAGGAAATCAGTAAGCAAAGAACTTAACCGTCTTCCACAGGCCTCTGTACATGCACCAAACCTTTTCAATCTATATATTGCAGACATCTCTCTTACTGAAAGCAGGAAATTTGCTTATGCAGATGATCTAGCCATTGGCATCAATAGAAAATGCATATGGGAAACTATGGCAGTATTACCACAAGTGTTGACTCACATCAAGCCCAAATAAAACAGAATCTTCATGTATTCATCTTCATAACAAACATGCAAACCGACAACTGAAAATCTAGTTAAATATAATCCCTAACTTATTGACAACACCTGAATAATACAACAGCCAAGGTTCGTTCCAGGAACAACATCCTTCAAAAGCTGTGTGGTACTGCATGGGGATCAACAGATGCAACACTTCGTTGCTCTGCACTGGGACTAGTCTATAGTACAGCAGAATATTGTGCTCCAGTTTGGCTAAACAGCAACCATACCAGCAAACTCGACATCCATTTCAATACTACAATGGGTACAATCATGGGTTGTCTAAAAAGTGCACCAACATTTTGGCTTCCAACTTTGTTACATTCATCCACCTGCACTGAGAAGACAGGATGCTTTGTTACGTGAATATGAGAAAATACTGGATCACCCAGACATTCCAGTTCATGACTACATTCCAAGTGCAATATCTGGCAGTTAAAATCCAGACATCCAGCAATAAAATCTGCTGTTGAACTTATTAATAAGGGCTTCAATATAAATGATAATTTGGAAGAAAAATGGACCCAACATGCACCACCGAACATTATAACTGTTTTAAATACCGAAATTAAACCAGCTGGTTTTGATCTGCCTCGACGTACGTGGAAAACTGCCAACAGGATTCGTACAAACCATGGAGTGTGTAATGACTTCCTCTACAAATGGAACAAAATTTCTGATCCATCTTGTGTTTGTGGAGTGACTCCCCAGACCATCCAACACATTGTGCAGCAGTGTAGTATTACGTCATACTCGGGAGATCTGAAGGACTTTCTAACGCTGACTCCAGATGCTGTTAACTGGATAGACAAATTAACTCTCACTATATAAGTGCATACATTGTCATTGTATATTCGTGTTACATGTCTAATAGTAATAATGTCCTAGTTATTTTAGTATATCATTTATATATTGCTGCATATTCCAATTCATGACTACATTCAAAGTGCAGTATCTGGCAGGTTAAAATCCAGACATCCAGCAATAAAATCTGCTAAATAATAATAATAATCAAGATCTAAGTTGTCTTTAATTTGGCAGTGGATAATATCACAATGGATGGGAAAATTACTATGTCTACAACAAAGAGGTGACTAAAATTCAACAGCGTTTTTAATATCAAGCCTATTACATTGATACATATAATGTGTGTTTAAATTTACTCTGCTTATATGTGACCACTTGTCTGCAACTTTTAATTTGAAATTTAAAAACAATTTACATTAAAGCAACACAAAATTGAAATACTTTTCATATAAGGAAATTGTGAAATCTTGGGGTCCCCACTGTACAACAGACTTGGTCCATTGAGTGTCACCTCTTGTAACATTGCCAGACCTTCGCTACTAGAGTCCTGCCACTCGTTCCATGACATATATGACTCGTGTTCTCCTGCAGATCTCCTTGTTCAGTATTTGCTCCCTAAAGCTGATCCCCAGCATCACCCGCTCCATTGCTCTGGCATATTTTGAGTCGATTGGAGCTTTTGAGTGTTGAAATAGCTGTTTCAAGCCCATGGTATACAACTGGTAGGATGCACATAGCACATATTGTATACATTACTTTGAGGTTTATAGGGAAGTTTGATTCGCAGAGAATGTAGCGGAGTTCAGTGAATGCTATCCAGGCCAACCCAATCCTCCTGGTAATCTCTGCTGTCTGGTTGTCGTGCCTAAGTTGAGTGTGGTCCAGGTACCCATACTCAACATTCTTGAGGATGGTAACCTGCATGTTCGGGCTTCGAATTTTAGTTTTCTTCAGATTCATTTTTCAGTCCTACAGCTTGGAATGGTTTCTTCAGTTCCTACAGCATTGTTTCCAGTTCACCGGCATCATTGCTGATGATATCGGCAAAGCGTAAGTAGATTAGTACAAATACCAATATTAGGTCTATCTTAGATAGGGTAAGGTTGCCTAAATTGTGTCACTTAACACATAGTAGTTAATTTTTCAAAAAACTAGACATATTTATTGATATTCCTTGGTTAAAATTATTACAATATTGAGCAAAGCAGAATTAAAAGAAATATTATTTCTAATGTCTTCAATTGGTACGATATAGTGTACCAGTAAAATATAGCCCGACTCTACTGTTGATTTTAAAAGCGCACAAGACATTTCTCAGGGCAATCCTCGGTGAAAGTTAGCTAGGGCTTGGTACAGGAGGATAGGTCCTATCTACAAGAAAATTGAGATTTCATTAAAGGAATTAATTTATTCAAATTAAATGCAGGTTGAATTGCATATCACCTTGGTGTAGATATTCGTCGTCTTCAGAATTGCCTACCAGGTAACTTCGTACTCCCAGGTCTCCTTGTCACCATGGAATCAAATCTGTTCTGCAGAGTCCTTTTGTCACCATGGAATGGAGCTGGAACACCCAGGTCTGTCCAACATGGGGTCGAACTCGTATCTCGTACCTGAAGCTCTGGATCAGGGCCTCTCAAACGCCCAAAATCTCACGCGTGCAAATCGAGGCGCAAGAGCTCCGTGCACTGTGCATCGGTCCCGCTCGGTTCGCCTCGGACCAACGCTTCGTCTCTGGGCTACTCGGCTCAACTCGGCGTGGATGTGGAGCCCTACGGAGCAAGTGAGGAAGAGGGAGACAGGCGGAGCGAGCGAGACAAGCGTGGGGAAAGAGACAGCGCTATTCCTCCAAATCGAGGAGTGGAGGTCTGCACTCTGGTCAACCAAGCGAAGTCATCTTTTGCACAGTGCATGCACTCTGAGAGGCCCTACTCTAGACGATCTCGAAGCTCTCCGACGATCTTCCCGCGGGGTAATTGCTCGTGATTTACTCATACGAGCGTCCACATTTACCTACACAGTCCCCTGACATATTTATTCGGCACCAACGATTGACTTTAATATTGACGTAACACGAAGTTTGAAGTAGTCGGAACTTTACTTTTCACTTGTAGATAGCAGAATTTAAATGTCATTTAAGTTGAAGATGCGAGTAGCATCGAATTAAGAAAGAAAAAATAAATTACAGTTCATGGGTATTGGCTTCTGGAAATAATGAAACTAAAGCTCGTTCACGTATTGTGCACTGTTCGTGGTTGCTTTCCACTGTAAATAATGTTGCACTTGACACACACACAGAAAAGTTGCTCAAGAGTTTATCCATTGGACACTGCTATTAGGGACGAACTGATAAATTGTTAATCACTCTATTGAAATAAAGTTTAAAAATTATTGTGTACAGTTATAAATTCAATCCAGTTTGAATCGATTACCGTTCACTTCAACACAGAATCAATCGCCTGTATCGGAGCACTCGAGTAAATAATTGCGCAATCGGCAAACACATGTATTATTATAGCGAAGCAGTTTAAGCACTTTCAAGATCACCTTTGTGTAGCAAATGAAATAAATTGAACTGAGTTTCAAACTAGAGACATTCTAAAAAAACTCCACAGTTAATGACATACGGTAATGTTGCAGTGTCACTTTGAAATCATTAGCACATTTATAACACTTGATGGTGAAGTTCCACAATCACTTGAAATTTTTTGAAGACTTCACAAATATCAAAGTCCTTACTTGCACACAAATTCTAAGGCCGATTTACTTGTAGAACCTAAGTTAATTTTACTCGCAGAACTTGAGATAGATTTTGAACAGTACTCTGTTCCGACGAACAGAATTACGACGTAGCGTGGTGAGTCTGATGTCTGACACATCAGAACTCACAGCTGTAACTGGTGTCTACTGCTTTTTTTTTAAAATCACGGAGGGGGGGGCGTAGCCCGCTCCCCCGGGGTGGCAATCGACTCAATCTACATTGCTTCCGCCATGCTATTAGTTTCTAAATAGAAAAGAGATAGCAGGGAAGAGTGGGAAGTGATACAACGAGTACCTGCCGGTTTCCGAGTTAGACTCGCTATCACGGCAAGAGTTTGTGTTGGTAAGGTGGTGTTAAAGTGTGATATTTAGGGTCAGGGAAAACCACATAGGCAGAAAAAAGAAAGGACGTACAAGTAAAACCTGACAAATTTTGATAGCACATGCAAGGATGTGGGCTGGAAAAGTCCAGACGTTGTGTTAGTTGAGATTAGGTATAATGCACCAGCCATGAACTGTAGTCTCGCCATTCCAGTCATTAGGGGACAAGTCCGTCTGGGCACTGCCGTGACTAGCGCGGGGCCTTGTTGGTTGCAGAGCCATGCGTCAAGTACCACTAGGGCCCGTCGCACAGCGCCGCCTCCTTGGGGTCCCCCGTACCCAGTCTCCGATCGCGGAGATTGAGGCCAAGCCCGCCTGGGCGTGGGCCTCCTGGATGGGGCTGGGTCATGACGCCGGGCCTCCTTCCTCTCTGCCCGCGCCATGGCCTGGTAGACAGGGCAACCGCGATGGGAGGCCGGGTGGCTCCCCGCGCAGTTGGCGCACAACGGCGCCTCCTTAAGTGGTGCAGAGGCCGTGTAGTGGTGATCACCCCCACAACGGTTGCACCTCACTAGGAGCCCACACCTCTCCTGCTGGTGGTCCCACCTTAGACAACGGAAACACTGCAAGAGCTGTTGAGGGGGACGTTTGGATCTCACCTGACTGCCGCTACCCGCTGAGGCCCTCTCCTGATTGGCTCTTAGGTCGACTGCTGTCCTGGGTTGCGGCTGGGCAGCCCGGTCCTGGTAGGCCTGCGTCGTCTTCCTTCTACTGGTCCGGCGGTGGCGTCTTCTTCCCGGGGGTCTCTTCTCGACAGGGGAAGAGGCCTCGTCCTGATGGCCCTCCTCCCGTCCTGGTGGCCCCGGTGTAGCTGGTGGTCCCGCTGTGTCGCCATCTTCCTCCTTCTGGCTGGCGGCGGTGGCGTCTTTCGGTGCTGACACCCGACTGCGTTCCCTGTCCTGTGGGGCGCACGTCGTTGTCTGCAGCTTGACAGCCACGCTGGTAGGCTGGGTCTGGGTAGCAGCCTCCGAACGCCAGGGGGCGTCCTCCTCTACTGCCGTGCTGCTGCCCGCCGTCTGGAGCGCCTTCCTGGATTGCGCCCTGGTGACAGGCCCTTCCTGGCAGGCCTTCGTCTGCGTCCATCTCGCAGAGGTGGTCCTTGGAGGAGCGGTCTGCGTCCACTTCGCAGTGCCAAGCCACTTAGCTTCTGCCGCACAGTCGTGGCGCCAAGGGGCGGCATGCTCCACCTCCGTGGTGGCGTCGCTGGTCTCCGGCTGGGTGACTTGGACTAGGTCGGTATTAACCGCTCTATGCCTTGTCCTCCTCGGCGTCTGGATGATGGCCTCCCTGGTCTCCGTCTCGGCCCTCCTCCTGAGGGCGCCGGCGTTCATCCCTGGCGCGCCGTCCCTCCCTTGTAGGCGGATGACCTGGAACAGAGTAGAGAGGTCCTTCTCTGCGTCGCGCATCCGCTCCTGGTCGTGATGCCTGATGATGAGGCCTCCTGGTAGAAAGCTCTCCACGGACATGGTCGTCGAGATTATCCTGCCTCCGTGGCGAGGGTGCCGCATTCTGTCCAGGACTAGGCCCCGTTCAGAAGTTACAGGGTGCTCCGCCCTATAGTAGACAAGCAGCGCCTCGCACTCTGGGCCCGTGTAGCCCTCGGAGAAGAAGCCGTTAGGTGGTCGCACCAGTCCCTGTACGGCTCCGTCCCCAGTTCAATCTCCGGCGCCTCCCACTGTAGCTCCGGCTCGGGTGCCGGCGTCTCCGGCTCCGTCTTAATCTCCTGCGCTTATGGCACTCGGCTGAAGAGGTTTCGGACTATGCGTCCGAACTCCATCGTACATTCTTCGGGCGTCATCTTCTCCATCTGGCTGCCCTGGCCGTTGTCCGCCGTCGTCATTCTGAAATAAAATTCCTGAAAGAGAAAGCGACCGTGCGAGTGAGCGGAACATGTCCTTCCGCTACGACAGTCAAGCTCGTCCCATCTACTGCTTAGCCGGCTCGTCTTATATACGATTGGAGCTCTAACGTCATCAGATGTTGTGATTCTTAAAAAGTGGAATAACGCGAAAATCCCTCGTTTATTCTGGAACGCTAGCCCATGTCGCGTGGCAGGTGGCTGAGCGGGCGGGTAGCCTATCTCGCTCCTGCACCTACATCACTCGCAGCTGTTTGCACTTCATGCGGCCTCGCTCTGCTGAACGTATACACACCAAGCTTGCAGTAAATGGCGCGCGTGACAATTAAATAATATTCATCTTAAAAAATACAGCATGTATCGCGCGTTCCTGGTGCAATGGGAACCGGTATTGCAAATCGTACCACCAGTGTCCTAAACCATAGCACTGTAGTAATAAAGTTGTTTCAAGTCGTTGAATCAATGTATTCACTTACACACTCCACACAAACAAATCGCTTTAGGCCAGACTTTGCCTCAATACTTTTTGGACATGGAACAAAACCAGCCCTCTTCCCTTACTTCCACAACATCAGATTTTCTTTAAGTTGAAGGTGCACCTGTATCTGCATTTGGAAATTGGTTCGCTGGGCTCCCTGTCTTGCTTGTTCAGAAATGTTTGACAGTGGCTTAGGAATTGGTAAAATAGCTTCCACTGGAATTTGGGCCATTGACATTGTCTCAGGTTCACGTAACGAAGTTATGTGGTATTTCATTCCATTCGACTATTTGAAATGTTAACTTACAAAAATCAACAATTGTGAGGCCAAAAAGGAGCTGCTCTAATTTGAAATATGTAAAGAGTTTTTCTTAAACTTCAAGGTGGAAGGGTAGATGTACATGACCTAATACTTTAACAGCTTCATTAGCTCTAATTTTCTTGCCATCTGCATGTCTTTTCAGAATTGACTTTGAAATGTTGTAATGTCTAGAGTATTAATTGAATCCCATGTCCCCTTTCTGTAACCTGCGAGGGCCATGTCTATATCAGTACAAGCTCCATATTTTCGCTTCGCCATTCTGTAGCATAGGCTAAACAAAGCACACGTATGTAATAGGAAAACCAAATTGTCGTTTTTATTTATTTGCTGTGTTAGCCAGTGGAAAACTTGGAGCCTGACACAATGTGGGTCTATAAATCGTATCGGTACGATTTACGCAACCGTCAGTAAACGGAAACATTGGCTTTATGCTGGCTTACTATTGATGCTTAAAATCTACTTTCAGAGACAATAAAACAAAACTTCGATAACAACGCACAAGCAGTGTTATTTTTCCGGACTGGTGGGAACATCAACTGATTAATTTATTAGCCGTCAGAGCTCAAAAACATCCACACTGGGCAAAAATAGAGTGGCGGTACGATTTAAGTGATGATACGAAATAGGAAACCTTCCTCTATACTCTGCTACCTGCTTCTGGTGGCTTGCAGTTCTCTACAATTCAATCTTGGATTATTAAATTTTAACTGAGGATAAAACATAAATGTAATCAAAGTTACAAAATTCAAGAACGTGAAATGATTTTGAAGAGATGCCACATAGCACAGTCTGTTGAGCTGTTTGTTCAAAGGAAGTGAGATACGTCAGCAGAAATACTTATGGATGATCCGGCACGTGAAAACACACATCACTGAACGTGATGCGATGCCAGTCGTCCTCTGACAATGCCTCCCGGGCAAGACACCACTCCAAACGCAGGAGTTGGTGTTCTTTGTCAATGGTAACCTACGCATGGGGTGGTAGGACCCCAATCCGGCGGATGTGAGTCGTCGAGACACTGTGCGGGAACTCACAGGATATTCTAGAGTCTCCGGTACATATTCGCGGATGGGAAGTTATAGGATCCCGCAAGGCTTGGCGCACCATACGACGGTCCTCCCTCGGGGTAGTGTTTCTTGGTCGACCCGAACCTGCACGATGTGATTGGGTGCCCTCATGTACCCATTGGGTCCAGCATCGGGTCACTGTGACATCTGAATGGCCCACATGCCTGGTAAGTGCACGATTCGACCAACTAGCCCCACGCAGCCCCACAATACTGCCTCGGTCAAATGCTGTCAATTGGTGGATAGACTAACACGTCTGCGAGGCATCACGGGTGCTTCGTGTTGTACGTAGTCCTCTCTGCACGTCTTGGTTAACTGTCTGACTCAGCAGTTGACTGGTAACAACTTGTCAACAACAGGACGGTGCCATCACGAATGTACTCTGGCGTTCTACACATTATAGATTCTTGTGTACTTTCAGTCTTCAGCCCTGAGGCTGGTTGGATCCTCAACAGCTCCACCATCAGCAGTTATAAGTGGCCAAGGCATCACTGAAGAGGCGTACTGGGTAAATGAGGAGTGAGGTAGTTTCCTGTCGCTTTCCTTAGCAGTTGCTATTACATACCAGTCTGCCAAGCCCACTGAAATGCATGCACCAACCGACCCTATGAGCAACATTTTCACACCATTCATAGCAGGGACTGTCCGGCTCCATGGGTAAATGGTTAGCGTGCTGGGCTTTGGTCACAGGGGTCCCGGGTTCGATTCCCGGCAGGTTAAGACATTTTAGCCATCATTGGTTAATTTCCCTGGCACGGGGCTGGGTGTACAGTTACTCCCATAAATATTCGGTCAGTCTGATTTTTCACACACTTTTATTGGGTAGTTATTCTTACACTATAATGATAACGTTAAATACAACGAAACATGTAGGAAAACACAGTAACACGTTCTACAAACATTGTGATGTAAGTCAAACTCTTCTGACAGTCATTAGTACGCCCTCTGTCGTACATTAAATAAAAGCAATAATTCCAGTGCCATCTCAAAAATATTCGGCCACTATACAAAAAGCAACATAAACTCGCATAATTCACAACAATGTTACACATTCAGTACTCTGTATGTCTACCTTGATGTTTTAGGACCTATTCCAGTCGATTCAGCATACTGGCGATAACTTTCTTGATATAATCATTCTTGTAACAGTCTCCTCTTCAAGTCTCTGAAGTAACTTGACCGCCGCAATTGCAGAGCTGCCTTCATTCGATTCCATACCTTCTTGATGGGGTTCGGGTTGGGTGATTGTGGTGTAGTTTCAAGACCTTTGGGCAGTTTTACAACAGCCGCTCCCTGACAAGTTACGACTTGTGCTTGAGGTCGATATCTTGGTAGAAGTTGAAAGTACACTGTATACGAAGTTGTTCCGCAAATTGTCGCAATTTTTTATTTGAGGATTGCCAAATACCCCTTGTTTTGTCAAAGTATCTTCAATGAAACTCAGTGCACCAACCCCGTTCGATGCTACACATCCCTACACGATTCTTCTTCCTCCACAATGTTTTTACCGTTGTTTCTAAATTGCTTGTTCTCAGTTCCTCGTGACGTTTCCGCCACACAAATTGCTTGCCATCGGACCCGAAGATGTTGAACTTTGACTCATCAACAATAACACATCCTCCCACCAAGCACTGGGTTTGCATACGAAGGTTTTTGCGAGATCCAGTCGCTTGTTTTATTTACTGCACTAATGTATGGTTTCCTCCTAGCTCTTTTGCGAAAGAAATCATTCCTTCGCAGTGCTCTTCGCACGGTATCTGTACCCACCTTCTTTCCACACTCCTCTAAAACAGCTGCTGCCAGTTTCGGAGCACTAATTTTCGGATTTCGTTTTCCATTCTGAAGCACAACCGCTCCTCTCGTTGTGTCAGCCTTCTTGGTCTGGCTATCTGGGGAATTGAATCAATTCTGTCTTCATTTTCGTATCGTCTTATTATATCTCCAATTGTTGTTCTGGTTATGTTAAGCATCTGCAATATCTTTCTATGCGATTTACCTCGAGCACGATGGAATATCACGAGCTGGCGTTCTTCAAAAGTGGTATTGTGTTGTCTTTTGCACCCCATTTGATACCATTCCGCAACACTGCTGCAAATGATTTCTGCACGACGTGTCTCGCGACACCGCACTCCTGAACTGAACGTTTTGCAACGCTATCTGCCCTGTCTCCGTCAATGAACACAACGGCAATCCCGGCCTTTTCAGGTGACCGAATATATTTGAGGCGTGTCATTTCACCCTTGTCCACTATGGCCTTTCTTTTACAGAATACTGTACATCAATGTTGCGTGATTACTCTTCGGCCTAAGCAACCAAATGTAGTTTCATAACTTGGACACATTTGGTTTCACATTCGGCTCATGGGTGCGTTATTGTCATCACTTTTTCGCGGATTTCATCAGCGGCCGAATATTTATGGGAGTGACTGTATGTGTTGTCTTCATCATCATTTCATCCTCATCACGACGCGCAGGTCGCCTACGGGAGTAAAATCAAAAGACCTGCACCTGGCGAGCCGAACCCGTCCTGGGATCTCCCGGCACTGAAAGCTATACGCCATTTCATAGCAGGGACTGGCTGCAGGAGGTGATGCTTGTTGTTTAAAGGGGCCTAACATCGAAGGTCATCGGCCCAGGCTGCAGGAGGAATGGCATTATTAGCATCACTCATACCTCAGCCACATTCATATTGTCAAAGCCAAGGATAAGACAGACTCGCACATCAATGGTATGTATGTACACCGAAATGGGATAATATTGGACCACTGCTTCTGGGTGCTTAACTTTTTTTGTCAGGCAGTGTATTTAGCAAACAATTCTATTGTACAGAAGACGCAGTAGGCTTTGCTCTTATCAGAATCTACCGGTCTTAAACATTTAAACTGGTGTTCCCAGTCTTTATGAAAGTTTTGCTTATCCATTATGGTGTTGAATAAAACAAAAACAATTCACGAAAAAGAAAATGCGTAGATATATGCAGTCGTAGTATAAATTTGCTTAAACACACCAAACCGTAAATAACTTAAAGAAAAATCACATATCAACAGAACTTATTATTACAGTGATAGTTGTGAGGAGATCGATTCATTTTCTTAGCGCGCGCACACGAACTACCTCCGTCCGCTGGTAATGTTAATTGTAACTAAGAGGCTAAACATTTTAAAAAGACCTAATGACTGACTAATCTACTGCGTTAATATTGTGCAACTCCACCTATGCATAACGTTGTCCAACAGATAAGCGGAATTGCCGAATGATGTCATAATGTGATCGTTATGAAATTATACGAAATGATATACAAGGTCGCCCAGATGAAAAAACCTCAGTCATAAACATTCACGAACTAAACTGCAGTTTATAAAGTTGTATTTATAATCTTTTTAAATTACTAGCTGATGTACCCTTGCTTCGCTACGGAATTCTACATTGTCTACAGAATTGTAGGTTAGATAGTCATACGTTGTGTAAATTGCGTAACTCTTAAAATTACCCTAGAAACGCGACGGGGAAGTCACCAAACGTCTTCTCTTATGTGAAGACTGGGTTAGGGAATTTTCATTGTAATGTTAGGCCCTCTTGCCTACCATCAGTCACAATCAAGTTTGAGATTTTTCATTATAAAGGCAGACACTCACTCTCCACCTGTCGTTTTACATCCTCAGAAAGACTGTCTTAGTGGTTTTCCCAACTGAAATCAACATAGGTCATTACAATGACGCCAGCAGGTAGGTCGCGATTAAAACAATGCTATCATTGTTGTATGTCCGGCGCTCCCGTCTCGCTCCGTCAGCCAGCTGCACGCCCGCCTGTGTATCATTCTGCTAGCTTCGACGCGCAGCCCTCAGTGCGCGTGCCTGACCATCGAGTGTACTATAAATAGGAGCTCCCTGCCTGCTCAATCGCCCACTTGCCCCGGTGTCCAGCTCCAGAATACACCCTACGTCGAGCACGGAGGCTACTCCTCTTGAAAATGTGCTTCGACCAGGTGGACTGAATTTCTGGCAGTACGAGGTTTCACCTCTGGTCACCGCTCCCTTACCTGTTTCCGCTGCCCATGTTCCGTAATTCTTTTACAAGCCATTTTCATTCCCTAATTTATGCAAGCTCCCTTAGTTTCGCTAGGTGGAATTTCTTCAATCAATTGAACTTGCTTTTTAGGAATTCAGGCACTTCAACAAACAAGGACTCTCAAAGACATTTATGTTAGTGTGCCAGATAGTTCTCGACTATCAACGTGTCAATTCACAAAGACTATCTTTTCAAGATAGAAGTGTATATAAAGACTGTAAACCTGTACATATTGTATAAAGACAAACTTTTCTCAAGATTCAATATTCCTTTTTGCTTCAAAATAAATTTCAGTTATTTGTGTAAATATCATAAAGTGAAGCAATAAAAGTTGTGTTTTGTAAATTTCAACCTTGGTTACAACACAACTCTATGGCGACGAGGTAAAAAAGCAACAACCTACAATTCTTCGACCCCAGTTGCCAACTCTATAGCGACGAGGTAAAAAGCAACAATCTACACGTCATCAGCCCCGATCGCCAACTCTATAGCAACGAGGTAAACACGACACTACAATTCCACAGGCCCAGTTGTCAACACTACGGCGACGTGCTAAACAACAACGACACTCCAACCAGTTCTGACACACAGCTTACCTTACTCTTTCTTGCACGCATCTCGCAATGGCTACTGCGGAACAACTCGCTACGGTCTTCCAAGCCTTACAGCAGCAACAACAACAGTTTATGCAACAACAACAGGCCGCATTACTTCAGGCTATTCAAGCTATTTCTGTCTCTACACAGCCATCAGCTATTCCTCCGTTCTCTGCTTTTGATCCAGCTAAGGAAGAATGGTCAGTTTATTTAGCCCGTTTACAACAGCATTTCATCTGCCATTCTGTCACAGATGATCAACGCCGCCGCGCACTATTTCTTAGTTCGGTTGGCAATGCTACGTGTGAATTACTACGTAAATTAAGTCCGGAAGAACACTTATCTGAAGTACCCTTCACGCAGCTCTTGGCCCGTCTCACGGAACACTATGCCAAAGCTCCTCACATAGTGGCTGCTCGCTATAAATTTTTTCAGAGCAGAAAGCAACCCCATCAGACACATACTGAATGGATCACTGAATTGCGTGGTCTAGCTAAACCCTGCCAGTTCATCTGCTCCAAGGACGGTTGTGGTTCATCCTACACTGATTCTCTCATTCGGGACATGATAATTTTACATACTCCTGAAGACAAAATACGTTTTGACGCTGTCAAGCAGAGTAACCCTTCTTTAGAAGACGTCCAGCGTATTGCTACGGTTTATGAGCTTACTACCAAGACTGCCGCAGCCATAGCTTCTCCACACGAAGTTGCACAAGTCTCGCCTCAGGCCCGCAAGTCCTCTGCTACAGTGAACCGTACGGATAAGGCGCTCTCCACCAAGCATTCTCGCCAGGTTCCCTCTCGTAATGCTACACGGAAGCCCAATTCTAAAAGCACCTCGAAACTCCTGCCTTCCTGCCGAGGCTGTTTCAAGCATCATGAACGTCGTGACTGTCGTTTTTTCAAAGCTACTTGTGAACGATGTAATAAACTTGGACACATTAAGACTGTCTGTCAAAGTTCGCTCCGCACTGCTAAGACTACTGCAGCACGCCGGACGCATATACAGCCCCGCCAAGACATGGAAGTTGATCAAATCAATCTTATTCTTCCCACAAAGGATTCTCACAAAATCATTATTCCTCTTTCATTCTCTGATCGATCTGTCGATTTTCAATTAGATACTGGATCACCTGTCTCTATTATTAACCTGACTACCTACCACGATTTAGGTTCACCTTCATGATCTCCAGCTGACATCCAGCTCGTGACATTTAACAAGAAGAAAATTGACATCAAAGGTCAAATCAAGCTTCAGGCTAGTTATAAAGGAATTCAGAAGGCTATTCCTCTTCTCGTAGTTAACAACTACACTGCATCAAACATTATGGGCATGGATCTATTTAACTTATTTGGTTTCCAGATACATGACAACATTAACGTCGTATCTACATTGCATCCTACTTCTGACGTTACCGCTCTCCTAGCGCAGTTTCCTGAAGTCTTCGACTATCAGCTCGGAACAGCCAAAGACTATACAGCTCACATACAGCTGAAATCCGGAGCTAAGCCTCGCTTCCTCAAATCACGTCCAGTACCCCTAGCACTTCAAGACCAGGTCACGAAAGAATTGGAAAGATGGATACAAACTGGAATTGTTGTACCAGTTACTTCTAGTCAATGGGCTACTCCACTAGTGATAATCAAGAAACCTGATGGTAATGTTCGACTTTGTGGCGATTTTCGATCTACAGTCAACGCACAACTCGACACAGATATCTTTCCTATTCCACGTCCAGAAGACTTATTCCGTCGTCTCTCTGGTGGACAATTCTTCTCTCGAGTTGATCTTAAAGAAGCATATCTCCAGCTACTTTTAGACGAAGAATCTAAGAAATTTCTCACACTTAACACTCCTCTCGGACTGCTCCAGCTCCAGCGACTCCCATTTGGTGTTTCATCCTCCGCGGCTATTTTTCAGCGCTATTTGGCTCAACTCACCGCCTCCATTCCCGGTTGTGCTAACTACCTGGATGATATTATTGTTACTGGAAAAGATCATCAGGAACATCTAACCAATCTACGCCTCCTTCTCCAGAAATTGAAAGACAATGGACTACGAGCGAATCTCGCTAAATGTACCTTCTTTCAGCCTCAAGTTCACTACCTAGGACATATACTTGATAAGAATGGAATTCGTCCTAGTACACAGAATGTCTCAGCGATAGTAAACATGCCAGCACCTCAGAACCTCAAGCAGCTTCAGTCCTTCATAGGCAAAGCGAACTATTATAATAAGTTCATTCCACGCTTCGCTACAGTGGCAGCTCCATTAAACGCTCTACGTAAAAAAGGTGTTAAGTTTCAGTGGACTCCGCAATGCCAACAGGCATGGAAAACAATCAACAACGCCTTAATTCAAGCTATACAACTCACTCATTTTCAGCCCGACAAGATCATCACGCTAGCTACTGACGCTTCAGACTACGGTGTCGGTGCCGTTCTCTCCCAGAAGGATCGTCATGGACAAGAACGCCCCATCGCCTTCGCTTCGAAAACACTTAATGACCATCAACGTCGATACTCACAGATAGAGAAAGAAGCTTTAGCCATCATCTTTGGTATTCGCCGTTTCAATGAATATCTCTATGGCAACCATTTCCTGATCATTACCGATCATAAGCCTCTCGTACACTTATTCCATCCTGGTAATAAGATCCCAGAGAATTCCCTCAGAAAGCTTCAAAGATGGTCCATGTTCCTTTCTGATTATTCCTATCAGATTGTATATCGAGCCACATCCCAGCATTGTAATGCTGATGCCCTCTCCCGCTTACCCGTTGGTCCTGATACTGCCTTCGATTCTCAAGAATCTGAATGTCTTCAGTTGGACATAGAACTTGAAGATACTGTATCCAGTTTTCCTATTGATGCTACCTGCATAGCTAAAGCTACGGATAAGGACAGTACACTTGCTACTGTACGTACTTACATCCGCAACGGTTGGCCTCTTCAGAGCACACTTCCTGCCCACCTGGCACCTTATCATCGTATGCAGCATCGTCTCACGACTCGTGCCGGAGTTGTATTACTAGAAGCAGGCACCATCTTCCGAGTGGTTATCCCACTTAGCCTACAGAAACAAGTTCTCGGATTATTACACCAAAGCCATTGGGGTATCTCCAGAACAAAGTAACTCGCCCGTCAACACTGCTACTGGCCCGGTATTGATGCCGCCATCGAAAAGCTAATACGTCATTGTGAGCAATGTCAAACGAATCAGAACGCCCCGTCTTCTGATCTTGCTTCATGGCCTCCTGCTACTACTCCCTGGGAACGAGTTCACATCGATTTCGCAGGTCCTTTCCTCAATTCCATGTGGTTAATAGTCATCGATTCACTGTCAAACTTTCCATATGTCGTGGATATGCATTCGACTACTACAACCGAAGCTACCATTCGTGCTCTCCAGAAAATCTTTACTACAGAAGGTTTACCGCAAGTACTCATTTCGGACAACGGACCTCAATTTACAGCTACTGCTTTTCAGAACTTTTGTACACATAATGGCATTCGTCATATCCTAGCACCACCTTTTCACCCTCAATCTAATGGTGAAGCTGAACGCTTCGTACAAACATTTAAAAGAAGTATGAAGAAAGCTGTCTCTTCAGGCTTAACTAAAGACCAAGCCTTGCTCCAACTCTTAAACAACTACAGAACTCTACCCGGCGCTGATAATATCACTCCTGCACAGAAGCTCCATGGACGACCTCACAGAACTTTACTTTCTCTGTTACAGCCTCTCCCGGCCCAGCATAAGACATCACCAACGAAGTTCTCCCTCAACGACAAGATCTACACCAGGACATTCAAATCCAACCCACTCTGGATACCTGGAGTCATCTGCAGATCTTTGGGTCATCGTCTATACGAGATACAGACTACGGAGAAACGTATCTGCCGCCATCAAGATCAGATACGTCTGCGCTACCGCCCCTGTCCAGCTATTGATGCTCTTGCTAAACCTGATAAATCTATTGCTGAACGCGCTTTAGATCATTTAATAACAATGGGTTCCTTTCAGGACGAGACAGCGCCACTCCGCCCAGTTCCAGCTCCGGACAATACAACAGAGAAATCAGCAGCTCCGCCCCAGCATCGCAGTCGCCGCCAGCGCCGCCGCCGTTTCACGCCGTACCGGCGTATTTAGGAGGGGAGGGTGTTGTATGTCCGGCGCTCCCGTCTCGCTCCGTCAGCCAGCTGCACGCCCGCCTGTGTATCATTCTGCTAGCTTCGACGCGCAGCCCTCAGTGCGCGTGCCTGACCATCGAGTGTACTATAAATAGGAGCTCCCTGCCTGCTCAATCGCCCACTTGCCCCGGTGTCCAGCTCCAGAATACACCCTACGTCGAGCACGGAGGCTACTCCTCTTGAAAATGTGCTTCGACCAGGTGGACTGAATTTCTGGCAGTACGAGGTTTCACCTCTGGTCACCGCTCCCTTACCTGTTTCCGCTGCCCATGTTCCGTAATTCTTTTACAAGCCATTTTCATTCCCTAATTTATGCAAGCTCCCTTAGTTTCGCTAGGTGGAATTTCTTCAATCAATTGAACTTGCTTTTTAGGAATTCAGGCACTTCAACAAACAAGGACTCTCAAAGACATTTATGTTAGTGTGCCAGATAGTTCTCGACTATCAACGTGTCAATTCACAAAGACTATCTTTTCAAGATAGAAGTGTATATAAAGACTGTAAACCTGTACATATTGTATAAAGACAAACTTTTCTCAAGATTCAATATTCCTTTTTGCTTCAAAATAAATTTCAGTTATTTGTGTAAATATCATAAAGTGAAGCAATAAAAGTTGTGTTTTGTAAATTTCAACCTTGGTTACCACAATCATAATATGAAATACTCGATCAAATGAAAAACCACACATTTCCTCAGTTTTAACGAACAGTAGGCCTACTACGCTGTCGATCTTCCAGTTCAAATTTCCAGAGCTGGAATGACCAGGGCGCAGACAGCCGTGAGCCGTTAACACTTTTTCATTTTTTGGGGGGGGGGGCGAATGGTGTAGAGTTCCAGGGCAAAATCTATGCCCTTTTACTCATCTGTTTAAAAGGACTACCCGATGAGTCGGAAAATCTCAATTCAGTACACTGGCGGGGAAAAACTATGGTATCTGACTTGGAGATAAATTTTCCTCGAAGCCAGAGGACAAACCCCCTCTTCGCTGCGAATTTGGAATAAAATTAATGCAGAATTTAATAAAAATGAAGAGGAAGAGGCTTTTCTTAGGAAACGGCTCTTTTCAGGGTTGAATTTTGAGTTATTTTGTTGAATTGTGGTGCTATAATTTGGAATAGGCCGAAATTGTAATTCTGGACCGTGTCATAAGTGAGCCTCTGCCATTATTTCGTTAAGTGTGCACACTGATCATTCTAATCAGCGCGTCAGATTAGGAATCGAATAGCTGGAATACTATGATGAACCAGTGTGTTACGTACCAGCAGTATCAGAAAATGTATGAACCAGAGGAATGGCATGCTAAAGAAGAAAGTTATCTAACTCCCCAACTATTTCCCGCCAATATTCAGGCAGGCTGTTGTACTTGGTACGCAGCAGTAATCCCAGCTATCCGAGATGAGTGGCAGCATAAGAGAGAGAATATCACAACAAACAATGGTCAATATAATGTAATTATCAATTTTATGAGCTTTCAGTATTGTTGACTTTCACATTTAGCTTTCTCCCGACTCTGAAATACCACTCTTATGATGGTTGATACGGTAAAACTGAATAAAACATAAATGATCGTAAATTGTATTCCTTATAACTTTTGTTATGTAGTACTTTTCGATAGGACCAAAGGTATTAAAAAATTACATTTTAGGTTCATTTCCCTAAACTACCATTTAATCTAGGGTGAGTAAAATTGTTTATAGCTTAGACTGTAGTTTCTTATTCCACGACTCTATATACCGATTTTCATAACATTCTGATTACCCATTTTCTCGTGGCTCGGCGCTGATATGGACTTAGCAACAAAAATACAAATTCATAAATATCTCTGTTACCATAGCCAGTACGGTAAAATGTATAAGGCATAAATGATCGGAAATTTAATTCTATATAACTTCGTTATGTAGTATTTATCGATATGGCCACTAATAACAAATATTTGATAATTAAATTGAGGCCTCCTAAACTACCATTTCACTCTAGCGTGAATAAAATTATGTCCTAGATTGTAGTGGCTCATTCCCCGACTTTACGTACTGATATTCATTAAATTATCTTCAGCCGTTTTTTCGTGATGGCCGATAAAGAAATACCATCCTTTTTTCAAAATTCTGATCAATGTACAGATAAAACTCTTTATATATTGCGCCCATCCCGCGTCCAGGTACGACACACGTAAAAATATCCCGGTAGCTGGTCGTCCTCTCAGGGTAATTATTCGTAAAAATATGATTTATTTTAACGTGAATTCTGAGAAAAGACTCGGATCGGGCGCGACATATATATCTCCGGATGAACGTCTCCATCCTATCGCATTAACGAATCAATTAGTTAATCACCGCAGGTCTTATAGTAAACCGCATGAAAAACAACTTAAAAACCAAGTCAACATACATGTACCAAACCAAACCAAACCAAACCAAACCCCATGGCACTACAGCTCTTGAAGGGCCTTGGCCTACCAAGCGACCGCTGCTCAGCCCGAAGGCCTGCAGATTACGAGGTGTCGTATGGTCAGCACGACGAATCCTCTCGGCGGTTATTCTTGGCTTCCTAGACCGGCAACATACATGTAACATTTACAAATCACAAACTCACTCACTTAAAAATGAATCAAAAGAAGAAATTTATTACTATTGAATATGAAGAAAAAGACAACGTAGAATATGCCAATATTTTTCCAATTATGACATAAAAACAATTACTATATACAGTTCATGTATCTAATTTAAGCCAGCGCTGGCTTTCGAAAGAAAAATGGATTTCATTTCTTACATGAGCTAACATCCTTTACATTTCATCTGGTATGAAAATCATCCAATTATTCAATTACATTATTAAATTAATTATTAAATTGAAAGAAAGTTTATGATTCGTGTCTCTGACTATATCATAACACGATTCGTTTTCAAACATTTACTTTAAAATCTTGCATTCTGAATCACTTTCGTACTGTAGATGTTTTTGTTGAATGACGTGCTAAGGTTACTACCCCTATTGCCTTCCAAAATCTCGGCACCTACCATCCTAGTCTATCATATTTACGTATATAAATAAATCATGAATCATCTTTCAAAATATAAAATAATGTACCTCACATTTCTTCCTAAAAGAGTTCTTAATTAACCTTATTACTTTCCTCTCGATATGCATTTGATCTTTCACGAAGGCTATATTCATTCATACATACATACATCATCATTATAGACTGTTATGCCTTTCAGCGTTCAGTCTGCAAGCCTCTGAGAATTTACTAAACGTCGCCACAATCCTCGATTTGAAACTAGTGTTGTGGCCTCATTTAGTTCTATACCTCTTATCTTTAAATCATTAGAAACCGAGTCTAACCATCGTCGTCTTGGTCTCCCTCTACTTCTCTTACCCTCCATAACAGAGTCCATTATTCTCCTAGGTAACCTATCCTCCTCCATTCGCCTCACATGACCCCACCACCGAAGCCGGTTTATGCGTACAGCTTCATCCATCGAGTTCATTCCTAAATTAGCCTTTATCTCCTCATTCCGAGTACCCTCCTGCCATTGTTCCCATCTGTTTGTACCTGCAATCATTCTTGCTACTTTCATGTCTGTTACTTCTAACTTATGAATAAGATATCCTGAGTCCACCCAGCTTTCGCTCCCGTAAAGCAAAGTTGGTCTGAAAACAGACCGATGTAAAGATAGTTTCGTCTGGGAGCTGACTTCCTTCTTACAGAATACTGATGATGCAACTGCGAGCTCACTGCATTAGCTTTACTACACCTTGATTCAATCTCACTTACTATATTACCATTCTGGGAGAACACACAACCTAAATACCTGAAATTATCGACCTGTTCTAGCTTTGTATCACCAATCTGACATTCAATTCTGTTGAATTTCTTACCTAATGACATCAATTTAGTCTTCGACAGGCTAATTTTCATACCATACTCATTGCACCTATTTTCAAGTTCCAAGATATTAGACTTCAGGCTTTCGGCACAGTCTGCCATTAAGACCAAGTCGTCAGCATAGGCCAAACTGCTTACTACATTTCCACCTAACTGAATCCCTCCCTGCCATTTTATACCTTTCAGCAGATGATCCATGTAAACTACGAACAGCAAAGGTGAAAGATTACAGCCTTGTCTAACTCCTGTAAGTACTCTGAACCAAGAACTCATTCTACCATCAATTCTCACTGAAGCCCAATTGTCAACATAAATGCTTTTGATTGATTTTAATAATCTACATTTAATTCCATAGTCCCCCAGTATAGCGAACATCTTTTCCCTCGGTACCCTGTCGTATGCTTTCTCTAGATCTACGAAACATAAACACAACTGCCTATTCCTCTCGTAGCATTTTTCAGTTACCTGGCGCATACTGAAAATCTGATCCTGACAGCCTCTCTGTGGTCTGAAACCACACTGGTCTTCATCCAACTTCCTCTCAACGACTGATCGCACCCTCCCTTCCAAGATGCCAGTGAATACTTTGCCTGGTATACTAATCAATGAGATACCTCGATAGTTGTTGCAATCCTTCCTGTTCCCTTGCTTATAGATAGGTGCAATTACTGCTTTTGTCCAATCTGAAGGTACCTTACCAGCACTCCACGCTAGTTTTACTACTCTATGAAGCCATTTCATCCCTGCCTTCCCACTATTCTTCACCATTTCAGGTCTAATTTCATCTATTCCTGCTGCCTTATGACAATGGAGTTTATTTACTATCCTTTCCACTTCCTCAAGCATAATTTCACCAACATCATTTTCCTCCTCCCCATGAGCTTGGCTGTTTGCAACACCACCATGGTGATCTCCTCTTACATTGAGAAGATGTTCAAAATATTCCCTCCACCTCTCCAGTGATTCCCTGGGATCTATTATGAGTTCGCCTGAATTACTCAAAACACTGTTCATTTCCTTTTTCCCTCCCTTCCTAAAATTCTTTATTACTGTCCAGAAAGGTTTCCCTGCTGCTTGACCTAGCCTTTCCAGGTTATTACTAAAATCTTCCCATGAGTTCTTTTTGGATTCAACAACTATTTGTTTCGCTCTGTTTCTTTCATCTGCGTACGAATCCCTGTCTGCCTCGGCCCTTGTTTGGAGCCATTTCTGATAAGCCTTCTTTTTACGTTTACAGGCTGCTCTCACTTCATCATTCCACCAAGATGTTTGCCTTTTCGCATCTTTACACACAGTTGTTCCTAGGCATTCCCTTGCTGTTTCTACTACAGCATCCCTGTATGCAACCCATTCACTTTCAATACCCTGAACCTGCTTACTGTCTACTGTTCGAAACTTCTCACTAATCATATCCATGTACTTCTATCTAATTTCCTCTTCCTGGAGATTTTTTACCCTTATTCGTTTGCAGACAGATTTCACTTTCTCTACCCTAGGCCTAGAGATACTTAGTTCACTACAGATCAGGTACTGGTCTGTATCATCGAAAAATCCGCGAAAAACTCGTACATTCCTAACAGATTTCCTGAATTCAAAGTCTGTTAAGATATAGTCTATTATGGATCTGGTACCCCTAGCCTCCCATGTGTAGCGGTGAATAGCCTTATGCTTGAAGAATGTATTCGTAACAGCTAAACCCATACTAGCACAGAAGTCCAGCAAACGCTTCCCATTCCCATTAGCTTCCATATCTTCCCCACATTTACCAATCACCCTTTCGTATCCTTCAGTTCTATTCCCAACTCTCGCATTGAAATCGCCCATTAGGACTGTTCTATCCTTGCTGTTGACCCTGACCACGATGTCACTCAATGCTTCATAAAACTTGTCAACTTCATCCTCCTCTGCACCCTCACAGGGTGAATACACGGACACAATTCTTGTCCTAATTCCTCCCACTGACAAATCTACCCACATCATTCGCTCATTTACGTGTCTAACAGAAACTATGTTGCGTGCAATGGTATTCCTGATAAGGAGCCCTACCCCAGACTCTGCCTTTCCCTTTCTAACACCCGTCAAGTACACTTTATAATCTCCTATCTCTTCCTCATTATCTCCCCTTACCCGGATATCACTTACTCCTAGCACATCCAGATGCATCTTCTTTGCTGACTCAGCCAGTTCTACCTTCTTTCTTCCATAAGCCCCATTAATATTGATAGCTCCCCATCGAATTCCATTTCCTTCCCAAGTTGTTTCCAAGGAGTCCCTCGCCTGTCAAATGGAAGTGGGACTCCATTACTCCCATAGGTCCGAGGCTTGCTTAAAGTGTTCTGAGCTCGGTAAATTCATGAAGCAGGATGCTGCCCTACTTGCACATAGTCCAAGTGAGGATCTCTCCTCTAACGGGTTATGGACCACCGGTGAATTGTATATTCCTAGCCGCCTGAGCACAAGGAGGGCCACGACTCAGAATATGTCCGAGATGCCCACTCCCATTCCATAGCAACTGGTATCCCGACTCTCAGGACCACTTACTAGGCCACTCAGCCGTTGCCCATGGTTCACGAACTAGGACGTGACTACAGTAACCCACAAACATGAACCATGGTTATATTCACATGACAATTTTATTTAAGCGACTCATCTAACTCAGGGGGGTCTCTTCCCGCATCGCGCTCACTTGTTTCTCTCCCTGGTCGCCTTCTGGGTGACGTCATGTGATATGAGACAGCGTTCGCCCGTCCTGTTGACACGTATTACCACTACAGTCTAAAATGGTCATAACTTCTCAACCATTCATGCAAATAATGTCCTGAAAAGGGTATTGTAATCCTTATAAAATGCTGGAGGAGGTCAAACAATTTATTTTGATGAGGAACTGGAGGATAATATCGAAATATTTATTAGTTTTAAGGAGTTATATTTTTTACCGCGGACTATAGCATAAAATCGCTTCTAGAGGGCAGTCGGTTGGAAATAGGTATGTGCCATCGCGGACTTTTTTTTTTTTTTTGTAGAGGTTTCTATGCTCTACATTTCGTACGCTTACACTTGGGGTCTATCGTTGATGGTTCACGTAGCGTAAGCCAAGAAAGCAAGTGACTTACCGACCGACATTTTTGTCTCTTTCTACGTATTTACTGTATATCGAATCACGGATGCATAATAATTTTATAGTGGTTCATTACGTGAACACTGTTCGTGTTGTCAGTATATGAAGTAGAACCACTGTACTGATTAAAATGCAGTCAACATATTATGGAAACGTGTGTGGCGCTATAAATTGTCAGCACGGAAAAGAACTCCCGTGGGACGAAATTACGGCATCTCGAGTCTCAGAAAACCGTAAATGTTGTTAGTGGAACGTAACACAAATAACATTATTATTATTTTGCATATTATAAAGACAGTAACGACAACAACCATCATAGCCAGTTAGTTTGCTACGGTGATGGCATAACAATACTTCCTCGTCAGCAATGCTTGGTTGTTGAAACACTTTGTAATAAACTCTTGAATATCTCCATTATTACAGTTCGTACGGCAAAATGGTGTCAGATATAAAGGACTGAACGAAAATTATATTTTCTATAATTATTGTTATGTGCTAATAGCCGGGTTGAGTAGCAACTCAAATGGTAGAGCGCTGGCCTTCTTAGCCCAACTTAGCAGATTCGATCTTGTCTCAGTCCGGTGGTGAAGGTGCTCAAATACATAGTTATTGGGACGTAAAATCCAATAACATTAACATTATTATGAGCTAATAACTTATATTTCTGAATATATTTCGAAGCTCGTGAAACAATATAGTATCCGTGATCCGATATACAGTAAATACGAAGAAAGAGACAAAAATGTCGTGCGAGAAGAGACCTGTTACTGGATCTCGGTTATTACAAAAGGGGACCTCACACATCCCAGTCATGAGTGGTTAAAAAACATAGCCCAGTTCGAAATTTCATTTGGTGTGTTTCACGGTAAGACTGTATCCAGATGCAAAAACGTAATGAAATCTCTTATTTCTATTATTAAGTCAAAATTTCCAGTATTCCATGACAAAATAATTTGTCTGTACGTAAGGACCAGGACATTTATTAGGATATGGCATTTTAATGCAAAGAGTAAGGAACTAGCACTGAGAAAATATGCCAATAAGAAGGCTAAGGTTTGGGCTGGTTCATCAAGTAATTAAGTCACCTGACACGTACGTTTTAATAATTTAATATAATTCCATAAAGATGTCAATATGATGTATATTTTCCTATGCCTTTTGATATAAATATTTACTTCATCAGGAAATAAATTATTTTGAGTTGCATGGCAATATTTTATTTCTTATCGTATTATATGTCATGTATTTGATAGTTGATGTTCTACCTGCTCAGCATGTGACGAAATTTAACGCATTTTCACGTTTTTAAATCTATTGGAAGTGCCGTTACTTATCGAATCGGACTAAACCAGATTATTATTTGATGAAAGATTGAGAAGATGTTTCACAGGCACGAGAACTTATTGACGTCAGAAAAGTTGGATGGCGCAGCCACGCGGTAGAATGTTGAAGCTGCAACATAGTGACTGGTGAGGTATATTTACATGGCGAAGCATTGACGTCGTGATGGAAACAGAAAGAAAATTGTCAAATTTGAGGAGGTACTGCTCTGTATAAGGTTGCAAATCGTATAAAAGGATGCGAAATCTGGTCACTACTTTCCTGTACAAAAAGTTCAGAGAGAAAGATGGGTTTCCGCGCTGTCAATTGGAAAACGCGTTGCGCGATACATGACAGTGCGCAGTCTGCATTCTCGTGAAGACGACTTCTTTCCACAGCGTAGGTACCGGTACTGTTTATTGTACTCATTGATAGTTATTATCTCTAATTTGTATTCACAAATATTTAGCTACATCAAAAATACTGATAAACTTGTAGCCTAATAGTTCTGTGCCGCACATAGAATGTAATCCGCTCTTTGTAAACTTCTTCATATGTGTAACAGCAGACAGTAAATTAACTATCTACATGTGAGTAATATCTTTAACTGGTAGTAATTAAGCACTGAATTTAAATTGCCTATATAATACTTCTATCAATGAAAGAAAATATGTAGTGTTTTGCCGTCATAAATCAGCTTTTTTTGCTATTTGTTTTACGTTACACCGACACAGAGAGGTCTTATGGCGACGATGTGACGGGAAAGGTCTAGGAATGGGAAGGAAGCGGCCGTGGCCTTAATTAAGGTACAGCCCCAGCATTTGCCTGGTGAGAAAATGGGATACCACGGAAAACCATCTTCAGGGCTGCCAACAGTGGGGTTCGAACCCACTATCTCCCGGATGCGAGCTCACAGCTGCACGCTCCTAACCGCACGGCCAACTCGCCCGGTCATCATAAATTAGAAGCCATAACCTAATTATTTGGTAGAATTGGACAAAGCAAGTATTCTTCAACCCCAAACAGCTGTGACTGTAGAGGTTATAGTATTCTTAAATTACAATTTTCCAACTTTGCTCTGCATATTCTGTAGGTACTTATAATGTGTTTATACTTATTATTGTCGGTTCTAAGTTCTAACTTTTGTGCTGATGGTAAAAATGGAAGAACATTTAAGTTTATGTGGGCTGTTCCAACACAAGCCTGTTAAAGACTAGATTTATTTGCTTTACAACATTTACTTAGTAGAATTATTATTTTCTTTCTTCCCCAAGATTACAGTTTACAAAACAGGTAACTCCCCCGTCACCTGGCTAAGAAATTACCCCATAACCTCTAATAGTGGAAAATTACAGTAGCTTAACTGTTAAGGTGAATTAGCGTGTCAGCGGTAACATTTCTCTGACAAACCCGCTTTACATATACAGTTGCACTTCACATTTTCACCCCCTTGTTCAAGACAACATTAACTTTGTGCTGTTTTGAATCGATGTGGGATGATTGTAAACACAACCAGTTTCATCTTCTGTTTCAAACTTTTTACCTACACATATCAAGTAATTACGCTTGAATATTTCTTCCCCTTCCACTAATGGACGCATGAAATCTCCGACAACTCTCAACAGTTGCGCAAACGACACCAAAGACATTTTGAACACTTAATAAATCCTAAAGACGCACACCCGATCACTGTCGTGTTTACATCCCGTCACTATCTCACCGCCATATTGGAAACAGCTGACGGTAAGCTGTTTCCAATATGGCGGCGAGATAGTGACGGGAAATAAACACGACAGTGATCGGGTGTGCGTCTTTAGGATTTATTAAGTGTTCAAAATGTCTTTGGTGTCGTATGCGCAACTGTTGAGAGTTGTCGGAGATTTCATGCGTCCATTAGTGGAAGGGGAAGAAATATTCAAGCGTAATTACTTGATATGTGTAGGTAAAAAGTTTGAAACAGAAGATGAAACTGGTGTTGTAACGTTGTGTTTACAATCAT
Source organism: Anabrus simplex (assembly GCF_040414725.1). NCBI lineage: Eukaryota > Metazoa > Arthropoda > Insecta > Orthoptera > Tettigoniidae > Anabrus > Anabrus simplex. The sequence goes on along the minus strand of NC_090265.1, from coordinate 1,030,816,006 downwards.
CCCACATCGATTCAAAACCCCACAAAGTTAATGTTGTCTTGAACAAAGGGAGTGAAAATGTGAAGTGCAACTGTACATGTAAAGCGGGTTTGTTAGAGAAATGTTACCGTTGACACGCTAATGCACCTTAACAGTTAAGCTACTGTAATTTTCCACTATTAGAAGTTATGGAGTACTTTCTTGTTGATCTGGTCCATGCCAAAGTCTTAGCCAGGTGACGGGGGAGTTACCTGTCTTGTAAACTGTAATATTGGGGAAGAAATAAAATAATAATTCTACTAAGTAAATGTTGTAAAGCATATAAATCCTAGGCTTTATACAGGCTTTTGTTGGAACAGCCCACATCCTAATCTTAATATTCTTCCATTTTTACCATCAGCACAAAAGTTAGAACTTAGAACCGACAATAGTAAGTATAAAATGTATAACTACCTACAGAATATGCTGAGCAAGGTTTGAAAATTATAATTCAAGAGTACTATAACCTCTACAGTCACAGCTGTTTGGGGTTGAAGAATACTTGGTTTGTCCAATTCTTCTTCTTCTTAATCTGTTTACTCTCCAGGGTCGGTTTTTCCCTCGGACTCAGCGAGGGATCCCACCTCTACCGCCTCAAGGGCAGTGTCCTGGAGTTTCATACATTGGGTCGGGGGATACAACTGGGGAGAATGACCAGTACCTCGCCCAGGCGGCCTCACCTGCTATGCTGAACAGGGGCCTTGGTGGGGGATGGGAAGTTTGGATGGGATAGGTAAGGAAGAGGGAAGGAAGCGGCCGTGGCCTTAAGTTAGGTACCATCCCGGCATTTGCCAGGAGGAGAAGTGGGAAACCACGGAAAACCACTTCCAGGATGGCTGAGGTGGGAATCGAACCCACTTCTACTCAGTTGACCTCCCGAGGCTGAGTGGACCCTGTTCCAGCCATCGTACCACTTTTCAAATTTCGTTTCAGAGCCAGGAATCGAACCCGGACCTCCGGGGGTGGCAGCTAATCACGCTAACCACTACACCACAGAGGCGGCTTTGTCCAATTCTACCAAATAATTAGGTTATGGCTTCCAATTTATGATGACCGGGTGAGTCGGCCGTGCGGTTAGGAGCGTGCAGCTGTGAGCTCGCATCCGGGAGATAGTGGGTTCGAACCCCACTGTCGGCAGCCCTGAAGATGGGTTTCCGTGGTTTCCCAAATGCTGGGGCTGTACCTTAATTAAGGCCACGGCCGCTTCCTTCCCGTTCCTAGACCTTTCCTGTCCCATCGTCGCCATAAGACCTATCTGTGTCGGTGTGACGTAAAACAAATAGCAAAAAAAGCTAATTTATGATGGCAAAATACTACATATTTTCTTTCATTGAAAGAAGTATTTTATAGGCAATTTAAATGCAGTGCTTAATTACTACCAGTTAAAGATATTACTCACACGTAGATAGTTAATTTACTGTCTGCTGTTACACATATGAAGAAGTTTACAAAGAGCGGATTACATTCTATGTGCGGCACAGAACTATTAGGCTACAAGTTTATCAGTATTTTTGATGTAGCTAAATATTTGTGAATACAAATTAGAGATAATAACTATCAATGAGTACAATAAACAGTACCGGTACCTACGCTGTGGAAAGAAGTCGTCTTCACGAGAATGCAGACTGCACACTGTCATGTATCGCGTAACGCGTTTTCCAACTGACAGCGCGGAAGCCCATCTTTCTCTCTGAACTTTTTGTACAGGAAAGTAGTGAAGAGATTTCGCATCCGTTTTATACGATTTGCAACCGTATATACAGCAGTACCTCCTCAAATTTGACAATTTTCTTTCTGTTTCCATCACGACGTCAATGCTTCGCCATGTAAATAAAGCTCACCAGTCACTATGTCGCAGCTTCAACATTCTACCGCGTGGCCGCGCCATCCAACTTTTCTGACGTCAATAGGCTTGCTGTACTGCGACTCTGTACCTTACTCGCTGTCGTTCATATCGCGTGACGTCATAGCGCTCCAGCCAATGGAAGCTACAACCACCGGAGTAGCCTTTTATTCTAGTTACCTTGCCTCTAACTTTCAATTATGACATCTCGATATTATACATGTTATTCAATAAAGCTACACGCTCATTTCATCTTCCGTTACGTGCATTACCACAATATGTCATCCGCTATAAATATTTCCCTACAACAACAGCTGTATTTGACATTGCGGAAACCATTTATTCTCATCTACGCATATGGGTTTGACGTACATACCTTGTATTACGTTATTCCCTCGATAAATCTCCTTCAGTGTATTTGCATCACACAATTGATCCATATCTGATTATTTAAACATTTAACATCCATATTTACATCTTATTGCAACATATCTTCCTATTACTTTACTTCAATCCCTTCATTTAAATCCATTCTCGACTCTATATCGCTCAATCAATTCAATTAGACCAACAACATAACCATTTTTCTTATATCATAACCTCTTCATACATAAACACGTCTATTAAGAAGTATACAACTCCATTGCAATTATATTCGCTTATTTGGATCATATTTCTTCTCATAGAACAATGCTTAACCTCTAGCACTTCGTAATTCTATTTAATGACGTAATTCGACAAGGAATAATTCGTTTAAATTATAATTCCTCTCTATTTCATCCCATAATGACGCTAACCTAGCATGAATGGCTTCACAAACCCATTAATGAAATCTATGCACGCAAATACCCATATCCAGCTGTGTGTAATTTACAGTACTATACATTCCTTCTCACAAATACTTGTACTCTAATTTGCTATCATAATCCACTTGACATATGTATAACCACTCCTTTCGAGATATCGATCTTGTCATAACTTAGTATGGTATCATTCAAATGTATCACTTCACTGAGTCACTTCACTTAAATATTGCACACTTATCGTAAATTATGTTAGATAATTATGTCTAGCTTAATTAGGAACTAATATCTAGTAAACTTAGCTCTTCATTCAGCAAGTACGACGTCCTCTGCAGCTCTCCGCGTCACATCTTTGGTCCTCGGTTGGCTGCGGTCTGTGGAACGGCTGGAATCTCTCCTTCCATCAGGTCTGGTCTCTTGGCCGGTTCATATTCATCTCCAGGTCGGTCCACCTCTAAATTAGCAAGACATCTGCTTCTTCATTCTTGAACTAATGATAAAATCCAAGAAATACAACAAGTAATCGTTCATTTTTTAAAGACTTCTTAAAATAATAATTTCTATTCAATATCCTTACATCTTTCTTATCAATTCGGACAATCAAATATTTTATACTGTGTTTAGTATCTCCGATCTTATTTTTAAAAGAATTTGTAATTTTAGGATATTTGTATTCTCGTAAGCTCAATTATTTCTCAATTTTCTCAGAAAATAATTTCTGTAGACTATATTTTTCTCTTCTTTAACCTCTGCTTGTGATGAGCTTCGATGTATCGTTTCACTTGGAATCGGCCTGTTTGGTGAACGTATTTGAGAAAGAATTTCGTATTTACGCCGCGATTACACTCTTCAATGTCGATTAACAAGTATTAGGCTGTATTTTCCCTTTTACTTAAGGCAATATCTTCGTAATTTCAACTATCGTGGCAATTATTCTCCTCTTCCGTCGCAGCTAAATTGATACACGTCTGATCTGTATCTGTTGAATTTTGTAAGTGTGATAATAATATATTAGGTTATATTTTACTTGTTTTTCGAAACAGTTCATTTGATACTGTTCTGTTCTCTCCTCACAGCCTTTTAAAATTTTATGTTCCAACTTGGTCATGGCCTCCCATAAACTTCCAACTTAATATTATTTTGTATGAAACTCCTGCCTGTATGGTCCATACCTCTACTTGACGCCATTTTGAAACACGTCAGAAAATGCAACGGGCACAATATATATATATATAAATACACATTAGATTCACCGGTGCTTGAATAATCCCCAGAAAAATTGCTAATCGGAAAAATGAAATTATATCGTCAACAAGGTTCTCGAATTCCCTAGCTTTAGCGATTTTGTGTCGACAACAATTGCGAGGTATCCAGGTACGTGTGCAACCTGTTTAGAGTTATACTGGACCCTTCTATATTTTCCTGTACTAAACTGAAAGATATGTTGATGGTAGCGCACGTGGTGGCCAGACCTTTTTAATCAGGCGGCAGATTTGAAACTAGGAAAGGTGACGTTGATATTGATCGAAATAGACCCTCTGTGGCTCAGAGGGTAGCGCGTCGGCCTCTCACCGCTGGATACCGTGGTTCAAATCCAAGTCACTCCATGTGAGATTTGTGCTGGACAAAGCGGAGGCGATACAGGTTTTTCTCCAGGTACTCCGGTTTTCCCTGTCATCTTTCATTCCAGCAACACTCTCCATTATCATTCCATAGCATTTCTCAGTCATTAGTAAATCACTTTGGGAGTGGCGAACCCATCGTACTAAGCCTATCAGTGGTTCATTCATTACATCCCTGACCCGGTAAAGACTGGAAAACAGGTTGTAGGTTTTCATTTTCATTGAATGAAATAATGAAACAAATTTTGTTTTATGAATTGTATTCTTATTTTTTTCGTCAAGTAGCAATTTATTAACACACTATGCTTTGTCAATGATGACAGTTCTAACAATCTACCCACCGGGCGAGTTGGCCGTGCGCGTAGAGGCGCGCGGCTGTGAGCTTGCATCCGGGAGATAGTAGGTTCGAATCCCACTATCGGCAGCCCTGAAGATGGTTTTCCGTGGTTTCCCATTTTCACACCAGGCAAATGCTGGGGCTGTACCTTAATTAAGGCCACGGCCGCTTCCTTCCAACTCCTAGGCCTTTCCTATCCCATCGTCGCCATAAGACCTATCTGTGTCGGTGCGACGTAAAGCCCCTAGCAAAAAAAAAAAAAAAAATCTACCTCTTTATACATAACATAGCATTTCCTGACTGAGTCGTCATCATCATCGATGTCCCACTCCAGTCGCCCGGGTGTGGTTAGTGAGTTGTCATCGCCGAGCCGAATTATTCCAATGCAATTGTTCGCATAGTTGTGCGTGCATGATCATCTTTGCTTTAATATTTCTTCCTCGATTCCCAGTATTTTTTCTTCATTCAAATAGCATTTTATTAAAACATGGATTCTTCGTCAATAAACACACATCTAAAATGTTCACGTACGTGAATGGTGACCGTAGTCGCGTTCGGTTCAGAGGAGCCCGGGTTCGATTCCCGGCCGGGTCGGAGATTTTAACCTTAAATGGTTATTTCCCCTGACTCGGGGACTGCATCTTTGTACTGTTCCACTAATCCCTCCAACTCACACTCAATACAATCCTCCGCTACGAAATTACACAGTTCCCATACACGGAAGATGCCGTCCACCGTAGTTGGAGGGCCTGCCTTGCAAGAGCTGCATCAATCAATCAATCAATCAATCAATCAATCAATCAATCAATCAATCAATCAATCAATCAATCAATCAATCAATCAATCAATCAATCAATCAATCAATCAATCAATCAATCAATCAATCAATCAATCAATCAATCAATCAATCAATCAATCAATCAATCAATCAATCAATCAATCAATCAATCAATCAATCAATCAATCAATCAATCAATCAATCAATCAATCAATCAATCAATCAATCAATCAATCAATCAATCAATCAATCAATCAATCAATCAATCAATCAATCAATCAATCAATCAATCAATCAATCAATCAATCAATCAATCAATACTGATCTGCATTTAGGGCAGTCGCCCAGGTGGCAGATTCCCTATCTGTTGCTTTCCTAGCCTTTTCCGAAATGATTTCAAAGAAATTGGAAATTTATTGAATATCTCCCTTGGTAAGTTATTCCAATCCCTAACTCCCCTTTCTATAAATTAATATTTGCCCCAGTTTGTCCTCTTGAATTCCAACTTTATCTTCATATTGTGATCTTTCCTACTTTTATAAACGCCATTCAAACTTATTCGTCTACTAATGTCATTCCACGCCATCTCTCCGCTGACAGCTCGGAACATACCACTTAGTCGAGCAGCTCTTCTTCTTTCTTTCAATTCTTCCCAACCCAAACTTTGCAACATTTTTGTAACGCTACTCTTTTGTCGGAAATCACTCAGAACAAATCGAGCTGCTTTTCTTTGGATTTTTTCCAGTTCTTGAATCAGGTAATCCTGGTGAGGGTCCCATACACTGGAACCATACTCTAGTTGGGGTCTTACCAGAGACTTATATGCCCTCTCCTTTACATCCTTACTACAACCCCTAAACACCCTCATAACCATGTGCAGAGATCGGTACCCTTTATTTACAATCCCATTTATGTGATTACCCCAATGAAGATCTTTCCTTATATTAACACCTAGATACTTATAATAATCCCCAAAAGGAACTTTCACCCCATCAACGCAGTAATTAAAACTGAGAGGACTTTTCCTATTTGTGAAACTCACAACCTGACTTTTAACCCCGTTTATCAACATACCATTGCCTGCTCTCCATCTCACAACATCAGCCGAGAAGAACTTGTTCTCAGACACCCCCGCCGCTAAAATCCGTACGATAAATAAATAAATCCATCAAAGTCTTCCAGTCTATTTCTACATTCCTCATGAGGTAATTCTGCACGTATCCACTGCTTGCATATGAATCTTCACATTTTTGAACATTATCTACAGGGGTACCAGTTCCCTGTACTGGATTAATTACTGGAGATGTACTGAAGATTCTGTAAATCATACTGTAGAACTAAAAACTTAGAACGAAGGAAAACCATATATTTAACATACAACCTAGAGTGCAACTTGTAGCCGGACTGAGTACAGTAGCTCGGTTGATAGAGCGCTGATCTGAGCCCAATTAGGCTGGTTCGATCCTGACTCAGTCAGGTGGTATTTGAAGGTGCTCAAATACGTCAGCCTTGTGTCGGTAGATTTACTGGGACGTTAAAGAACTCCTGCTGGATAAAATTCTTCACTCCGGCGTCTCCGAAAGTAAACCGTTAGTGCGACATAAAATCAATAACATTTTAGGTATTATTGCAACTTGTACGTCTAAGATAATATTTTTGAACAGCCAGATGTTAAACATAATGTGTTGTGTACACACATATTTTATAATAAACGGACTTAACTTACAATGTTTTGTCTGGGAGAAAGCAGGAAAAATATTTCTGTAATACCTGCATCAGTTTATATTTTCGTTACGCTACGACACTCATGTCACACCTTATTACAAGCAACTTTCCCTCCTGAAATTTGAAGAACTCAGAAATCTTCATGTAGCCATGTTGGTGCTAACTGAGCAGCGGCGAAGCGTGCTAGTATCCACTGTTACCACGGTAACAGTTTGAAAATATAAAGATAGAATATTCTTTAATATTAATCTATATATATAAAATAAGAGTTTTGTCTGTACATTGCTCAGGATTTGAAAAGAATGGTATTTCTGTATCGGTCATATCCACAGTAACAAGGAAATGCACTTTACTTTTCTGTAATTTCTGTCTGTCTGTCTGTCTGTACGGATGTACACGCATCACGAGAAAACAATTGAAGAGAATTTCATGAAAATTGGTATATAAAGTCGGGGGATGAGCCACTACACTCTAGGATATAAATAATTTTATTCACGCTGAGTAAAACGGTAGTTTAGGGGAAGGCCTAAAATTCAATTCTCAAAAATTTATATTACTAGTGGTCCTATCGATAAATACTACATAACTAAAGTTACATAGAATTAAATTTCCGATCATTTATGTCTCATACATTTTTACCGTACCGGTACACAGGTATTCATGAATTTCGATTTTTGTTGCTAAGTCCACATCAACGCCGAGCCACGAACAAATGGGTGAACAGAATTTAATGAAAATAGGTATATACTGTAGAGACTAAGCTATAAACAATTTTACTGGCCCTGGATGAAATGGTAGTTTAGGGGTACGCGCCTCAATTTAAATATTTAAATATTAAATACCTACAGTATGTTATTGGCCCTATCAAAAAGTACTACATAACAAAAGTTATAGAGAAAACAATTTACGATCATTTATGTTTTATTCAGTTTTACCGTACCAACTATGTTAAGAATAGTATTTCAGAGTCGGAAGAAAACTAAATATGAAGGCCTACAGTATCGAAAGCGCATAACATTCATCAACAATATCATTACGTTGACCATTGGTTGTTGTGACGTTCTTTGCCTCTTATGGTGCCCTCAACTCCGATAGATGGGATTACTGTTGCGTACCGAGTATAACAGCCTGACTGACTGAATATTGGCGGGAAATAGCTGGGGATTTAGAAAACTTTTTTCTTTAGCATGTCATTCCTCTGGTTCATACATTGTCTGATACTGCTGGTACGTAACACACTGGTTCATCATAGTATTCCAGCTATTCGATCCCTATTCTGACGCACTGTTTTGAATGAGCAGTGTGCACATTTGGCAGAGGGTCACTTAGTAATAGTAACATGACCTAGTCTAAAATTACAATTTAGGCCTATTCCAAATCATAGCACCACAATTCACTAAATAATTCAAAATTCAACCCTGAAAAGAGCCGTTTCTTAAGAAAAGCGTCCTCCTCTTCACTTTTATTAAATTCTACATTCATTTTATTCCGAATTAGCAGCGAAGAGGGGTTTTCTCCCCTGGCTTGGAGGAAAAATTTGCCTCCAAGTCAGATAGATTTTTCCGCCGCCAGTGTAGTGAAATGAGATTTTCCGACTCATCGGGTACTCTTAGGAAACAGATTAGTAAAAGGGCATAGATTTGCTCTGGAACTCTCCACTATTCGACCCCCCAGCCGAAAACAGACGAAGAGTGTTCACGGATCACGGCTGTCTGCGGCTTGGTCATTTCAGCTCTAGAACTTTGGACTGTTAGATCGGCAGCGTAGTACTGTCCGTTAAAAGTGAGAAAATGCGTGGTTTTTCATTTGATCTAGTATTTCATATTGATTTTAATCGCGTCATTCCTATTGACGTCATTGTAATGATCTATGTTCATTTCACTTGGGAAAACCACTAAGACAATCTTTCTGAGGACGTAAAAAAGCAGATGGAGAGTGAGTGAGTGTCTGCCATTATAATGAAAACTCCCCAACCTGATTGTGACTCATGGTAGGCAAGCGGGCCTACCATTACAATGAAAATTCGCTAACCCAGTCTTCATATGAGGAAAGACGTTTGGTGACTTCCCCGTCGCGTTCCTAGGGTAACGTTAAGAGCTATGCAATATAATACAATCTTGCTCACAAGGTGTACACTACCTAACCTAGAATTCTGTATACAATGTAGAATTCCGTGCGAAGCACGGGTACATCAACTAGTATTTAATATATTTGTTTCCTCGCCGGGACCTGTCGCGAGAACGGTATTGCAAAAGTTTACCACCGTCAAAGCTGAGCGAGAGGCTGTTACCACTCCATGCAGTGGTTACGCTTTGAATCTCTTCTAACAGCTAGGCGAGTATTATTGCGCCTGCGCCAAGCAAAGCGTTTTCCCCCTCGACACTGACATGTGTCCTGCTATGTTCTCCGGTCGTGTTACCACAGTGGAAAGTGGAAACAAAAGCTTAACGTCGGTGCTGAACTGTTCTCTTCGTTCCGCCGTGCTCAACAGTGCATTGTTATATTATTGTGTTATTGTTTCTATTCTAATACGATGTGACATCTCTTGTTAAGGTGTGAATTTATATTTAATGTTAGGTAAGGATAGCCTATAGGACTGCACAACGTATTAAACATTAAAATGAGTGCTGTCGCTTCCACCTCGAAAATAAGTGAGTTGACGGGCCCAGAATGTTCGTGTATTATAGAAAGCATAATGAACACGCCATTTTCGTTAAGAACTTTTGAAGAAAAGAAAAACATAATTGAAAAAGGTAGACCCATGCTTTCTCTTAAAAAAATACTCAAGGAATTGAAAGGAACAGTACGATATTTTCGTGACTCGTGATACGTAAATTTGGACTGGTTATGCGCTTGTATAAAAATGAATAAACTGTACTGTTGGCCATGTATTCTATTTTCCTCCGAAAATAATACTTGGAATAAAGACTGTGTGGACAATTTAGGTAGTTAGTGATGGGCAACGCTCTCGCTCGAGACTCTCGAGACTGACGTCGCAGATCTCGAGACTCTCGCGAGAATATCGAGACCGATTCTCCTGTAGTGTAAGCAGTGCGACGTACCCGTAACTACGACTGTAAAGTTGATAGTATATTATTGGCAGTTATTGCGTGAAATAACGTTCTCATATGAAAACGTGTGAGCCAATACATTTTGTCAAAAGCCTGGAAAAGTAATGCATGTTCAACTATGAACCCCTTAATACCATTAACGAAAGTGAAAACCGAATGTCAGTATCTTAAACTGTTCATGGTTCATTTGAGGTGGATATCTTTGCTGAATAACCCTGCATAATTTGTGAATAACTGTAGATAGGATGTACACCTACTTGGATACTAGAGGCGTGCATTATTTGAACTTGAGACGGAGATGTGCTTTGCTGCATATGCAACCCCCATTACACATGAGTGGAACGTGTAATCTAAAATCCCAACTTTGCTCCAATTCTTTCAGCAGGGATGATGGGCAACGCTCTCGAGACCGATTCTCGTGTGCTGCGAGCTGCGTGACGCGACGTCCTAGTAACTACGAGTGTAAGCTTGATAGTTATCATCACCGGTTCTGGTATTATGGAAACGTTTTTGACGATAAACTTTATCAAAATCCTAGGAAAGCACTGCATGTTGAACTATGAGCTCCTTAATACCATTAACGAAAGTGAAGACAGAATACCAGTGTCCTAACTGTTCACGAGTTATTTCAGGTAGACGTTTTAACTGAATAACCCGTATATTTTGTTAATAACTGTTATTAGGATGTAAACCTACCTGGATGCCTCAAAATCGTTGTCGGCAGGGTAGCTTCTTGTGATTCAGACCGGACCGGAGTTGTTCTGTGACAATTCCTCTTCATTTATGTTATGTGTTTTTAAGTATCGGATCATCCCAGAAGTATTTCTGCCGATGTATTTTACTTATTTTGAATAAACAACACCGCGGACTCTGCTATGTGGCATATCTGCAAAATAACCGACATCCGCGACTTACGTTGCTTTTCGGACATCGTCTTGAAGTTGTCGCGTACAACTAGTACAATTTCGTATTGCACCGTTATATATCGAAAAACCTAATTATGAAGGGAATACTCCATAACATTGTAAGGAATTATTTCCTTCGTCACCAAAATATCGCTAAACACAAGCAGTGGTCGTATGTTATTGAATGTGGGGTCTGATAACGACGTACACCCATCTGTCGTAAGAATTGGAGCAAACTGAAACATTCTATTGTCCTGGGGACAAGAAATTATTCCCAAAGGCGGAGGAACCAGTTTGGTCAACGGCATTAGGATGCAGAAGCCAACGGGAAACCACTGCATTGAAGATCCTGAGAGATATTCCAATAAATTCACATGGCATGGCTGCAACGTCAAGATCAGAGCTGGCCGTGTGGATCGTCTACCTCCGTTTGGAGACGACGTCTTAAGAAGAAGAAGAAGAAGAATAAGAAGAAGAATAAGAAGAAGAAGAAGAAGAAGAAGAAGAAGCATTTTAGATTACACATTCCACTCATGCGTAATGGTGGTTGCATATGCAGCAAAGCGCATCTTGCCTCGTCTCGAGTTCGAATAATGCACGCCTCTAGTATCCAGATTCGTGTACCTACTGTACAGTAGCCGCCAGGTTCTGTACTTAAACCACTCATTCGTGTATCCACCAGTGCATACATTGCCAGAATGCGTATCCTTTATAATTATGTTATACTGCGTCCAAATAGACCTCGGTAGAAATGAACGCCTTAGTCGCTTGTTGACACGTATTTATGAAATGGAGAAGGCCCGTGGTTGGCTATTTGCATACTCGGCACAAACTACATTCAATTCCGGCTACCTGTTGGCCTACGACACGCTGCTCGCCGCACAGTGCGGGGACAACGCTCTCGAGATCTCTCGAAGTTTCTCGCGAGAAATAGTGACTGCGCTAGTCTCCAGAAATCCCGAGAAATCTCGAGACCTAGTCTCAGACTGCCCATCACTATAGATAGTCTCAGAGTTTTAAAGCGACGCCATGAGGTTTCTCCATGATTCAGTTCGGAAGGTCCAGAATAGAGTTATATTTGAGTGCAACTTAAAAGAAAATTGACGAGCATAATAAGCTAGTAAAAACTAACAGATATATTGTCAGCACTTTAATAGATGTTTATGAGTGCATGAGTAGCCTGCCATACGTTTTTCACGATGTGAACTATTTTCAATTAGTGCATAATCGAGACTGTTAGTCTCTATGATTTTGATGCTCACTAGTATTCAATATATTATGTACCATTTCATCATTTTCAAATGATGTTATCTTATACAAAAGTAATAGCAATTATCAAGTCTTTCACTTTTATGAAATTACATCTGTACTGCTCACAAAAATGCTGCGGTACGAGCGACAATATATGTACTCTCAGAAGGAGTGTGGTAACACTTTTTAAAACGTCACGCGTCGCCACTGTAACTGAGAGAACTCTCCAGTATCCGTCATCAAACTTTGCATACCTTTCCTCTTTTCACCAGTGTAATACACGCTCTGTTACTACACTTGCCATTCTCTTTAGCAGGTCAGCTGCCTATAATCGATCATTTATTGCGACGGGAACGAGATTATGGAACTGTGTTCTAAATAACATCCGCAGCAGTAACTCACTAGAGTCTTTCAAGTCTTCCTACAGAAAGTACCTCTTAGATGCATAAACCAACGGTGTGCATCTTGATGAGTGAATTATGGTGTTGTGTGTGTGTAATTTAGTTAATTTTCTTTAAATTAATTTAAACTTATTTTTATTAAGTTTCATTTAGTAGTTTGATAAATAATAATATATATTAGTATAATTATGCTGCAAATTAGTTTCTTTTAAAATATTTAATATTCTCCACAATTATTCCGTACAATGATGCGGTGAGGTGTAAGAGAGGACCATGAGTCCTTTCTTCGCCACTACTAAAGACAAATGAATAAACAATAAAAAAGCTTCACAAGTTCGAAGTTACTGCAGCCAAAAACAGTACAAACCTTGAAGGACATGGTTCAGTGCTTGTCAGTTTGAAATTTTAAAAACTTGTGTTCGCGGATATATATATTATATGATATTTTCATGAGAAAGTTCGTCTTAACGCAGGGGTGTAGCCACGGGGAGAGGGGGTTGGTTACTGAGGGTTAGAACCCCCTACCATGGAATGTTTACAAAAAGAAAGGAAATATAAACTGACAAACTAAATAAACACTCATGGATATAATTGTAGAATCAACAGATCTGTAATTCACTTATATCTGCGCCCTTGTAATGACAAGTCATGCATGCACTTTCATTGGGTTATACCATCATTTTGTAACTCTAAACCTACCCCCTCCCCCCAATCTACCGATCCTGGCTACGCTACTGTCTTAACGCAAATCCAAGAACAAAATTTCGCACAAGACCATCTGATCGGTATCGCTACTACCATAGCGAGTAGAAGGAAGAAGTGTAATCACTCCCCTAGTTCATCGGTTCCTCCGCTAGGCCGCTCTCACAGCAGTATTTGAGCTTGAGCTTACAAGTCAGCATGCGAATAAAATACAATTATTCCATGCAAAATAATATGATTTTGCTTACCATTCCAGAAGTCAGTTGTCAGATAGTTTAGATAGCTTCCGGGTAGACTTTGTGGTCTTAGAAGATTTCAGTTCCTTTCTCATCTGTCTTGTTACAAAATAAAATCGACATTTCATATAATGTCACACAAGTTTAGGGATAATATCTGCACCATGGTCATCGCAGCATCTTAATTCTTTCGAATTAGTAGTGATACTGTGCAAACTGTCTAAACACTCGTAAAATATGTCGCCCCATAGACTACGTTCACAGAAGCGTTTCTGTTCCACTACACTTTCAACTTGCACGAACACATTATAAGCTGCTCTTGAAGGATGGGAGAGGAAAGTGCTGTCAATGCTGTATTTATTGCTATAGTCCCTAATAAATGTGCTGCGGCAAGCATTTCTTCTGTAGTCTTTCCGTGAAGCAGGCTGACACATTTATGACATTTTGTGACCTTGGATACATTGCGTACTATGTACCGGTATCCTCCTAGATAACAAATCAAACACTGATTTGCAAGACTGCGGCTATCACTGTCAATTAAACCTAAATTGTTCTCCCAGTCTGGTAAGAGGTCATCCATGTTCTCAGTAAAGTATAGTGCTTGTCTTATTTTATTTTGTGAATTTTCTACTGCAGCCTTATTTGTCTCTTCTGTCTTTTGAGCCAGTGTTCTTATTTTATTGACTAATGATGGCAGTGCCAGTTCAAATTTGGGCTCACAATTACTACCCGATGACAGGGCAAGTTTGGTTGGGGTATAAATAGACTACAACATGCAGTAGCGGCGATTGGGAATTAAAAGTGGGGGGGGGGGGGGCAAAAAATGTACAGACAACAAAAAGTACATGGGTTAGTGGGATATAGCGGGGGGGGGGGGAGGGAGGAAGACGGCGTGGTGTATGCAAGTAAACTGAAAAAAAATCCTCCAAAGTGGGAATTATTTATGCTCTCTGAGCTAATTTCCGGAGAGAGGTAAATGTTTTACCAACTTAAGTGTGGCAATAATTTGAGATTCTGATTCAATAATAGGCTATACAATAAAAATTTCACCAAAGGAACAATATATACATCTATTGCAATTAAATAGAAGTACGGCGTGATTATGCAATTAAAATCATTTAGTATTTGACTAGGCCTATACACTAAGAAATTAATAGACAGTAAAGAGACTGCTAGACGGACGAATGTGCGTGGCAAGTCGGTGAATCATACCTCAGTGTCCATGAACTTGGCAAAAAATTATACCCCTGGTACCCTTTCTCACAGCATATGCAAAGTCCCCACTACTTGCTGTGGCGCTATGCAAATCAGTTAGCCGCGACGAGCGACATTTTGTGCGTATTTCCGCTAATAATTAACGAAAATAAAGTAAAGAATTAGCTGATAAGAAGACAGGGCTTGTACAAAGTGCTTTTATAAAAAACATACTCCTATATTCCTAGTTTCAGACGGCTAAAATGGAATATTTTTTTCTCCTCAAAGTGGGGGGCGACTGGCCCCCCCCTCCCCCCCTTTGTCGCCGCTACTGACAACATGTGTAAATTCAGAAATTTTACTGTTGAAGGGTGGTCATCACAACTTAATGAGCGTAGTATACCAAAGTGCCGTTCTAGTGGATTTTGATTAAATTTGGCTGTGAGCACATATCGGAATCCATGATTCCAAAAATACTCGGACACCTCTATGGTGCTCTCAATTTTTACTCTTAGGGATTCAAGAATTCTTCCTGAAGCAAAAGTATTTTTCTTCCCACTGAGGTTATCTCTCCATTTTATTAAGGTTTGATGCGCTATTGAATCTTTATAAAGAGTCCCTGCTGGTGTAGAAGTATTTAATACATCTATTAGGATGTTTAATTCTCTTGTGAACGTTTCTGTTGGTTCGCTATCCTCAAATTCCTCCGAGTTTATCTGTCTAGAGGACTTTATGGCATTTGCAACATAATAAATAACTGAAAAGCAAGTCTCACGTTCATGAGCTGAAATGAAGTGGGGTGAATATGTGCAGACGTTAGCTTGTGGTAAACTTTCAAACCTGCAAATTTATGGCAATTATCCATTTCAAAAACTTGTCGATAGAATGTAAAGTTCACAACTTCATTATTTTAATAGACTTGACTTTTGTAGTGATAATTATTTCTGATGCACCTAATTATATGTACAGCATCTGAAGGCCCAAAGTCTCCTATTAGATTCAAAAGGATTATAACTAGAGCACACGACATTCCCTTCTTTTCCATTTATTCCTGAACATTTCCACACCTTTTTATTAGACTGACTTCCGTCTGGGGTGAAACCTATAATTCTGGCGCCAATTCGCTCCAGTTGTAAGACCACCTGGATTTAAATTCGTTACAAAATATCACCAGGTGTGGAATTTTGGCTTGCACACACAGCAACTGGTTGAACCCAATTATGCAATAGGGGCACAAACATGAACACTAACGCATGATTTGAGAGTTCATTTTTCCCGTGTTCTTGGGTGTTTTCTACTAAATTTACGAATCCAACTTTTAATGAGTTGGTGTTAAACTGAACCTCTTCTCTAAGTTACTTCGTCATATATGAGTATTCCCATGTGATTGTTTTCGCTCTTTTCATCGCAAAAATAGTTCTCAACAGCACTAATGACATGGGTCTTCACCCCGTAAGGGCACTTAAGATGTTTAACTAACTTTCGCAGGTGAGCCTCCGAAGGAACAGGAAGCTTGTCATGCCTCAAACAGTGTCTATAGCCCTTAGTGATTTAATTTTAAATAAGAGACTATCTAAAAGGAATTCATTATCATATCTCATCCCTTTCTTATTTCTTAACTGACATTTTTAGCACGGTGTAAATAATTACCTTTTCTTTTCTGCTTAATATAGGCTCACTTGAATAATTTGGCTGTAATTTGGAATCTCTTAGTTGTTTTTCTAGCAATAAAATCTTAGCATTAGCTATTTTCAATTTATTACGGGTAGTCATTATATTATGACCCTGTCCCTTTAGTTTGTTTCTAAGTGAACTTAATTGTCTTTTTAGCTGTGTATGAATCTATTTCATTTCTTTTGTCACTCTCAGAAAAGGCATTGAAATTTAATTCGCGGTGAGTCCTGTGTGATATGTTTCTTGAACCTTCCTCCGTCTTCGGAGGCTGTCTTTTACGGGGTGATTTTCGTTTATCTGAATGTTTCGTGAGATATTGTGGCAAATTGGAGAATATGTGAGGGACAGCGCCAGTTTTCAGTTTCCATCTATCTCTAGGAATTTCTACCTGTTCGCCTTGTATTACAAAAAATCTGATTTAACAGTAAATTCATCGAAAAAATGTGAATCGCACACATAACACTTATCAGAAAGCTTTTTGTCATTTCTGGGAATCGCCTTTTCCCATTTTAAGAATTCTGCTTCATTTTCAGGTGGTTTGAAGCAGGGTTTACCTTTCGTAGTTTTGTTGCGAGACTTACATCCTGGAACGAAGCAAGTAGGCGTATTTTCCTCGTCGGTATTTTTGTAAGATTTATAAACTCAGCACTATATTTACGCTAAATAAAAGAATACCATCACCAAATAACACACGCTCTTCACTTTCACTTAACAATAATGCACGACAATTAAGTTTTTGCCTTCACAAACCATCAGTACTGAATATAACCAAATTACAAGTACAGATACCAACCTTCAGATAGCAACGGTGCTGCCCCTAGCGGACGATTCATCACAGTCCCTATACTAGCCAACAGGGAACAATTTAAGAGCTTACACGTTCTCTTCTACTCGTTATGCTATTACACTCCGTCTTCCTAATGCAAGGCATGAGTGATAGGTGCGCTGGCAATCAATGTTTTGGGATATCTTGCAAAATGGCACGTATTCTCTATAGTGTATTTGTTGTTAACAAATTGTACACGGTTATTCCGCTAAGATGTCCACCTCAAATAACTCGTGAACCATTAAAGATACTGGCATACTGTTTTCATTTTCGTCCATGGTATTAAGGGGTTCGTAGCTGAACATGCAATACTTTTCCAAGCTATTGGTAAAATTCATCGGCACTCGCGTTTTTACGCAATAACTGATGCTGATATGCTATCAAATTTACGCTCATAGTTATTAGGAAGACGCACAGATTGCAACACAGGAAAATCGATCTCGAGATCTGTGATGCCATTCGTTGCCTACGTTATAACGTGTGAGTCCAAGACCAACTACAATACTCAGACCTAAAGGCAGGTTTCAATTAGTGGCAATGTATGCGCGCGTCATACGTAGGTTTAATGTGATCGTGAACACAAGTTTAAAGTAAGAAATTGTGAAATAAATATTTCGAGTCTGATTCTGATTGTAGTTACTTAGTGATTTTCAGTACTGATAAAGATGTATTTGAGTGGCTAGTTGCTTTTCCGTGGAAGCTTAAAATGCCTGCAGGTTAATTATTTCATGTTCGAACGTGCTACCGCATAGGTTAAGTGTTCGTTTATCATTGTGTTTGAGTGGTGATAATGTAGAATGTATTGTACACATATTAGGTTAATATGACATGATCATGTTGTGTACCTCTTTGTAAGTCAAATTTCAGCAATTCTTCGGGTATTTCTGTCTCACCGAATGATAAAGCCTTCGTGAGAAATGGATTCGGTGCATTGATCGCGATAATTTTACTGTAAATAATGAAACTGTCTTGTACATCAATCATTTTGACCCAGTTTTTTGTTCGCAAAGTAGCAATCAGCCTTCGCATAACAACATTAATTATTTTACCTCGAATAGGGAAGTATCTTAAAGAGCCTGAAAAGCTATTGCTATAGACAGACGAAGAAGCATTTAAACGTTGGTGTGAAGAAAGATAATTTTCAATCTTTAACGATAAAAATGTGAGCTAATTCAACGTGATTGTGTTCTCGAGACCTACTGTAGACATTCCATTGATATTAAAGTGATGAACGACCTTGAACTGCAAGTGTATTGTTAAAATATTACTCGAGTGTCAGAAAATTAAAGTTGAGGGTGTGAAGAATAAGACGACCTGAAGTATGACAAATGGAGTAAATTGGAAACTCTGGTTTCTTAGCAGTCATGAAGGTAGTATTGAACCGAGTGATAAGAATGTTTATTTTAGGGAACATTCTAGACAATCTCTTGTTTTATCCTGGCGTTAGCCTTTGAAAGTCGCGATAATGATTCAAGTAATGTGTAACAGTATTGTGTCCCTTTGACAAAAATTATGAGGCGAGTAAAACGTTTTGGCACATATTTTTATCAACAATTATACGAGGGTCTCAAGTGAAAAGAAAGCCTCCAAAGAAACTGCCTAGAAACGTCAGGGAATGGAGAGGAATTGTTTGTTGGATGTGTGCAGTGCTAGTTTTGGCCAACTTGAATATTTTAGTTAAGGATGCATGAAGGGCTGTTATTGTTATAAATATCCAATACAAATGAATCATATTTTACAAAGTATTTTAGGGTTATAGTTAAAACATACCATTATAAGTTAAACATAATGATGGTGATTTACAGAGCCAGTTTACGAAAGATGCGATGAGTGAAAATTGGAAAATGTTTGTAACAGCATTTCTGTATGAAAATATGGTATAGTGGTTGTGAAAGCTGAATATTACATCAGTTCAAATGAGAGTCAAAATCAAATCTTGCTCTTGGAAAAACACAGGACAATCAAATATTAAATGATTAACTGTTTGTGTAGACCCACAAAAGCAAGAATGGTCACCTATCAAAATAATTTTAAAATGTTCAAAATATGATTTGAAATTTCCATGGCCTGACGTAAATTGTGTTAACTCAGAATTTGGCACCGAAAGTTTGCATTAAAATCGGTTGTAGACTGTGGGAAAATGTATTCTTCTTGTAACGGATCCATTTCAAACAGAGGTCCAAAGGAGATTCCATTGATTCAAGATACGTTCTTTGATTTGTCTTCTTGCATGACATACATGTCATACATGACTTCCAGATTTGATTGAGCAGCAGCTTTTGCTAGTTGATCAGCTCTCTCATTTGCGATGGATCCAGTATGTCCGCGAATTCAGGAAATGCATATATGATGGTTTTGGTGAGCTATACTTCTTATAGCAACTGCTAACGAGTTCATATATATATTTGTTGTCTAAAGACTTCAACGCAGCTTGCGAGCCGCAGAGTAATTGGACCATTTTGTTGGTGTCATGACACCACTGTATTGAACATTTAATGGCTAGTAGTTCTCCCTGAAAGACCGAGCAGCAGGAGGATACTTTATACTGCATGTAAAATCTTCACTTTCGTTTTCATAGACTACAAAAGCACATCCGACAAGGTCCTTACCGCCGTTGCTTGATGCACGAGAGCCATCAGTACAAATGATGCAGTCATGAGTGTCTATGCATGTGTTAGGGAGAATCTTCTTGAATAATCTTGGATGAACAGACTAAAAAGTGGCATTGTTGTTCTATTACGGTATTGATGATAAGCTGAGGTGATGGCCTATTTTCCTTAAGTAATGTCAGTTCGGCTAGTCTAATTGCAGCCAAAACGAGCGGCTAAACTCCTGAAATAATAAGTGCTGCATCGGTAGAAGTTGTCCGGTGGGCTCAGGAGATCCGGAGCGCAAAGCCTCTTTGAGTTTGCAATAATTAATTCCGGGCCGATTTCTTTCCCAGTGTTTTTCGGAAAGAAGAGGCACAGTATAGAATCAGTAGCACAAATGCCGTATAACAAATTATTTTAAGTACTTTTGAATTCAGTCCCCATGACGGTCTGCATGCAACAGTAAAGTTTTAAGTTGTTGAAGGGAGTTCTGAATGTGAGATTTTTGTCCAAGATAACTCCCAGAAATGGTAATTGATCCTCAATTTTTATCTGATGTCCATTCATAATTATTCTTGGTTTCTTCTGTTTTCTTCTCCTCGTGAGAAACATCGCTTTGGTTTTCGTCGCATTAAATTGCAGTTTGTTAGTTTCACCCCAGTTAAGAACACTACACAAGGCAGAATTTGCTCGAACAGAGATCTCTCACATCTTCAGCTTCAATTAGCAGAAGAGCAACATCGGCGTAGGCAATGGCTCGACATCCCGTTGCAAGAATTAGCTGTAATAGGTTGTCATAAAGGATACTACAGAAACCAGGGCTACATGTTGACCTTTGCGAACAGCACTTGGAATCATATTTTGTGGAGACTGCTGTTCCAATCTGAAGCTTCACTCTTCGTGTACAAAAGTAATACTGAAATAATTTAGAGTTTCTTGGGCATCGTTTCTCCATCAACTGGGGAAAAGTTTTGGGTCACCAAGCATTTAAAGGTAAAAAACCTCATAATTGATCCGTGTTGAACTGAGAATCAAAATGCTAATAAGAGAGATGTTCCATCTATTCAATATAATGATAAACTGTTGCAAAATTAATGTCACAACATGTCTAATTTGGTTTGGGACCGGTATCGACACATATCTATGTCATCATCAGCCGATATAAAAACATGGCAAGAGGTATACAGTTATCAACACACACAAAAACACATTAAAGGATAACTGTAACACTTATGACACTTTCTTGAAGAAGTGAACAATCGAATTTCATGTAGCACCTTTCCATGAAGTTAATTTTTGTAGAGATCATAAGCAGTGTGAAGTTCTTGAGCACTTTTGCAGCAGATCTTGAGGTCAAAAAGGATGTAGCACAATTTACAATTGTTCCTAGGCAAGGAATAAATTTGTTCCTAGGTAACGAATAACATGATTTTGTTTTTGGTACTTCTAAAGGTGGATAGTGATATATATATATATATATATAAACTTCTAGAGTATATTGTTGCGTATGAAGTTATCAGTATTGATATAGATTTATGATATTAAAAAAAAGAAAATTAGTTGGAAATAAAAAATAAAACCAGTGAAAATATGGTGAGATATTTAACACTATGAGGCTCACCTTGTTTAGCTTGCAATGAAGTGTAAGAGGATGTAAGAACAGAAATTTGAGCACAGGTAGGGGCTAGAAGGGGGTTAGGGAGTAAGGGGAGTAGTTTAAGGTGGATCAGCGGGGTGTTGTGGTATGGGCAAGTAGCGCGAGAAGGTGTTGTGTATAACATGGAAGATCGATCGCCTACTTGTCAACTTGAAGCTTTTGAAAACTAAGATAAGGAAGTCAAAAAGGATGTTTGGTTTTTCAGACAAATCATTAGGTTTGGTTAGGATTAAAAAATTGATCAAGGTGTATTAAACAATTTTCAGTGATATCAAGAGGGCCTTTGTTTAGGGTACTGATAATTTCAATATCTAGGTCTAACGTAGTGAAATGATGTTTTTCGTCCTGCATTGCTGAAAATGTATTGTATATTATCGCGGTAACGTGTTCTGAATATCTAATTTTGAAGCTGCGTCCTGTTTGTCCAAAGTAAGGAGAATCACAGGTATTGCATTTAAAACGGTATACGCCAGATGTTGAAAATATATTAGTTCTGTTTAACGATTTCGAGTTACAAATCACTTCCATGTTTCCAAGGTTAGTTCGAAAGTAAATTTTGGAATTCTGTTTTTTGAAGATATTGGCAATGCAGTAGACGTCTTCATTGAAAGTGAAGGTATAGTAAGCTGCTGGTTTAGGATTGTCATTTAATAGCGTTGTATTTGTTCGGTGTTTAAATTTATTGATTATTCGTTCAATAAAACATCTGCTGTAACCATTATACACGAACATTCTGGGCCCACCGATTCACTTATTTTCGAGGTGGAAGCGACAACACTCATTTTAATGTTTAATACGTTGTGCAGTCCTATAGGTTATCCTTACCTAACATAAATTAATTATAAATTCACACTTTAACTAGAGAAGTCACATCGTATTATAATAGAAAACAATAACACAATAATATAACAATGCGCTGTTGAGCGCACCGACGTTAAGCTTTTGTTTCCATTTTCCACTGTGGTAACACGACCGGAGAACGTAGCAGGTTACATGTCAGTGTCGAGGGGAAAAGGGGCTTGCTTAACGCAGGCGCAATAATACTCGCTTTGCTGTTAGAAGAGATTCAAAGCGTAACCACTGCATGGAGTGGTAACAGCCTCTCGCTCAGCTTGACGGTGGCAAATTTCTGCAATAGAGTTCCCGCGACACATTCCGGCGAAGAAACAAATATTATTAAATACTAGCTGATGTACCCGCGCTTCGCACGGAATTCTACATTGTATACAGAATTCTAGGTTAGGTATTGTACACCTTGTGAGCAAGATTGTATTATATTGCATAGCTCTTAACGTTACCCTAGAAACGCGACAGGGGAATCACCAAACGTCTTTTCTCATATGAAGACTGGGTTAGCGAATTTTCATTGTAACGGTAGGCCCGCTTGCCTACCATCAGTCACAATCAGGTTGGGGTGTTTTCATTACAATTGCAGACACACTCTCACTCTCCATCTGCTTTTTACGTCCTCAGAAAGATTGTCTTAGTGGTTTTCCCAAGTGAAATGAACATAGGTCATTACAATGACGTCAATAGGAATGACGCGATTAAAAGCAATATGAAATACTCGATCAAATCAAAAACCACGCATTTTCTCACTTTTAACGGACAGTACTACGCTGCCGATCTAACAGTCCAAAGTTCCAGAGCTGGAATGACCAAGCCGCAGACAGCCGTGATCCGTGAACACTCTTCGTCTGTTTTCGGCTGGGGGGGGGGGTCGTATAGTGGAGAGTCCCAGGGCAAATCTATGCACTTTTACTAATCTGTTTCCTAATAGTACCCGATGAGTCGGAAAATCTCATTTCACTACACTGGCGGCGGGAAAGTCTTACTGACTTGGAGGCAAATTTTTCCTCCAAGCCAGAGGAGAAAACCCCTCTTCACTGCTAATTTGGGATAAAATTAATGTAGAATGTAATAAAAGTGAAGAGGAGGACGCTTTTCTTAAGAAACTGCTCTTACCAGGGCTGAATTTTGAATTATTTATTGAATTGTGGTGCTATGATTTGGAATAGGCCTAAATTGTAATTCTAGACTAGGTCGTGTTACTATTACTAAGTGAGCCTATGCCAAATGAGCACACTGCTCATTCAAAACAGTGCGTCAGAGTAGGGATCGCTTAGCTGGAATACTATGATGAACCAGTGTGTTACGTACCAGCAGTATCAGACAATGTATGAACTAGAGGAATGGCATGCTAAAGAAAAAAGTTTTCTAAAATCCTAGCTATTTCCCGCCAATATTCAGTCAGGCTGTTATACTCGGTACGCAACAGTAATCCCATCTATCAGAGTTGAGGGCACCATAAGAGGCACGGAAATTCGCAACAACCAATGGTCAACGTAATGTTACTGTTGATGAATGTTATGCGTGGTGGTGGTGATTATTGTTTTAAGAGGAAGTACAACTAGGCAACCATCCTCTATTGAATGTTATGCGCTTTCGATACTGTAGGCCTTCATATTTAGTTTCCTTCCGACTATGAAATACTACCCTTATCATAGTCGGTAGGGTGAAACTGAATAAAATATAAATGATCGGAAATGGTATTCTCTATAACTTTGTTATGTAGTACTTTTCGATAGGACCAATAACATACTGTAGGTATTTGTATAGCGGGCTGGGTTTGTACAAATTAGCCCAATTCATTCAGAAATTTCTAAAGAATAATTATAAGTTTTTATCGAAAAAATATTAAAAGCACTGTTGA
This sequence comes from Anabrus simplex, assembly GCF_040414725.1. Classification (NCBI taxonomy): domain Eukaryota; kingdom Metazoa; phylum Arthropoda; class Insecta; order Orthoptera; family Tettigoniidae; genus Anabrus; species Anabrus simplex. Next base: position 1,030,791,659 of record NC_090265.1, on the reverse strand, counting down.
GCTAATTGAAAAACTGAACAACTTTGAAATTCAACCACACCATTCCTTACATTCTGTTGATATTGTCAACATCTACCCTAGCATTAATACCAAAAATATTTCCGATTATTAAAAGAAACTTGAATACATACAGACACCTGAGTAAATTTGAGATTCTTGATTTCATGACTGTCTTAGGATTGGTAGCCAATAACAATTTTTTGACATTTGACAATATAATATACCAAAAGAATGGCTTGGCAGTGTGATCACCAGCATGGGGGATCTTGGCAGAGATATACTTAGATTTTTTGAACACACTTTTATCGATAACAATGATAATTTCAAGAATATACATTTTGGGCAATATACGTGGATGACACATTGGTAATTCTAGATGATAGGATTATTAATGAATCCTCCACTCTAAATAATCTCAACCAGTTTGATGCTCATGTTAAATTCACTCTTGAAACTCAATCCAGCACATCAATCAATTTTCTAGATATAACAATTAACTGACTACCTTATTCTTTATCTTATATGATTTACAGGAAACCCACACAAACAGCTACTACCATAAGACAAGGTTCCTCACACCCACAATCACATAATTGTGCCACTTACAACAGCATGGTTAACTGTGCTTTCAAAATACCATTCTCTAAAGATAATTTAAATAAAGAACTTAATATCATCTGTTCCATCGCTAAATTTAATGGTTACAACAGATTCTTATTCAACGAATAATCAATAAATTTAAACACCGAACAAATATAACGCTATTAAATGACGATGCTAAACCAGCAGCTTACTCTACCTTCACTTTCAACGAAGACGTCTACTGCATTGCCAATATCTTCAAAAAACATAATTCCAAAATTGCCTTTCGAACTAACAATGGAAACATGGAAGTGATTTATAACTTCAAATCGTTAAACAGAACTTCTGGCATATACCGTTTTAAATGCAATACCTATGATTCTTCTTACATTGGACAAACAGGACGCAGCTTCAAAATTAGATATTTAGAACAAGTTAACGCGATAAAATACCATAAATTTTCAGCAATCTAGGACGTAAAACATCATTTCGTTACGTTAGACCTAGATATTGAAATTATCAGTACCCTAAACAATGGCCCTCTTCTTGATATCACTGAAAATTGTTTCATACACCTCGATCAATTTTTTAATCCTAACCAAAACCTGAATGATCTGTCTGAAAAACGAAACATCCTTTTTTAGTTCCTTGTCTTAGTTTTCAAAAGCTTCAAGTTGACAAGTAGGCGATCGATCTTCCATGTTATACACAACACCTTCTCACGCTACTTGCCCATACCACAACACCCCCTGATCCACCTTAAACTACTCCCCTTACTCCCTAACCCCTCTCCTATCCTCTACCTGTGCTCAAATTTCTGTTCTTACTTCCTCTTATACTTCATTGCAAGCTAAACGAGGTGAGCCTCATAGTATTAAACTAGCTGATGTACCCGTGCTTCGCTACGGGATTCTCAGAAAGACTGACTTGGTGGTTTTCCTAACTGAATTCAACATAGATCATTACAAAAACGTCAGTAGGAATGTAGCGATTGAAAGCAATGTTATCATATAAAATACTCGATCAAATGAAAAACCGCACACTTTCTCACTTTCAACGAACAGTACTACGGTGCCGATCTAAGAGTCCAAAGTTCCAGAGCTGGAATAACCAGGTCGCAGACTGCCGTGAACACTCCTCTGTCATTATTCGGTTAAATATGCACACTACTCATTCCAATCAGTGCCTCAGAGTAGGGATTGAATAGCTCGAATACTATGATGAACCATTGTGTTACGTACCAGATATATCAGAAAATGTATGAACCAGAGGAATGGCATGCTAAAGAAGAAAGTTATCTTACTCCCCAGCTACTTCCCGCCAATATACAGGCAGGCTGTTACAGTCGGTACGACCAGGCGTGTTGCCCGTGTGGTTAGGGGCACGCAGCTGTGAGCTTGCATCCGGGAGAGAGTGGATTCGAACCCCACTGCCGGCAACCCTGAAGATGGTATCCCGTGGTTTCCCATTTTCCCACCAGTCACACCAAGCTGTACCTTAAAGCCAAGGCCGCTTCCTTCACACCACTATTCATTCCTATCCCATCGTCGCCATTAGACCTACCAGTGTCGGTGCGACGTCAAGCAAATTAAAAAACTCGGTAAGCTGCAGTAATCCTATCTATCGGGGATTAGAGGAAACAAGAAAAAAAGCACATCACAACAAACAATGGTCAATGTAATGTTATTGTTGATAAAGTTTATGAGCTTTCTATATTGCAGGCCTTCACATTAGTTTTCTTTCGACTCTGTGATATTAGGGTGTCTTACAAAATTATTTACATCGTAGATTGTAGTTCCTTATTCTCATACTTTACATACCGATTTTCACTAAATTCTGTTTACCCATTTTCTCGTGACTCGGCGCTGATATGGACTTAGTAACAAAAATCCAAGTTCACGAATGTCTCTGATTATGTGCGGTACGGTAACAATGTATAAGACATAAGTGATCGGAAATTTAATAACTTCTTACATAACTACTACTAACTTACAACATAATTAAAGTTATGTTAGTTATGTAGTATTTATCGATACGACCACTAATAACATAAATAACTTATTTGAGAATTACATTTCAGGCCTTCCCCTAAACTACCACTTCACTCAACGTGAATAAAATAATTTGTAGCCTAGATTGCAGTGGTTCTTCACCCGACATTACATACCGATTTTCATTAAATTCTCTTCAGCCGTTTTCTATTGATGCGTGTACAGACAGACAGACAGACAGACAGACAGACAGACAGACAGACAGACAGACAGACAGACAGACAGACAGACAGACAGACAGACAGACAGACAGACAGACAGACAGACAGACAGACAGACAGACAGACAGACAGACATTACGGAAAAGTAAAAAAATGCATTTCCTTGTTACTGTGGACATGACAGATACAGAAATATCATTCATTTCAAATTCTGAGCAATGCACAGGCAAAACACTTATTTTATATATAGATTACATTTCAGGCCTTCCCTTAAACTACCATTTCACTCAGTGCGAATAACATTATTGATAACCTAGATTATAGCGATCTATTCCCCGACTTTGCATACCAATTTTCGTAAAGATACGACCGCTAATAAAATAAATATTTGACAATTAAATTTTAGGCTTTCCCTAAACTACCATTTTTCTCAGCGTGTATAGCCTATATTGTAGCGAATTATTTCCCAACTTTGTCTAGCGATTTTCATTAAGACACGACCACTAATAACATAAATATTTGAGAATTAAATGTCAGGCCTTCCCCTAAACCACCATTTCACTCAGCGTGATTAAAATAATGTATAGCCTAGATTGTAGCGGTTCATCACCCGATTTTACATTCCGATTTTCATTAAATTCTCTTCAGCCGTTTTCTCGTGATGCGTGTACAGACAGACAGACAGACAGACAGACAGACAGACAGACAGACAGACAGACAGACAGACAGACAGACAGACAGACAGACAGACAGACAGACAGACAGACAGACAGACAGACAGACAGACAGACAGACAGACAGACATTACGGAAAAGTAAAAAAATGCATTTTCTTGTTACTGTGGACATGTCCGATACAGAAATACCATTCTTATCAAATTCTGAGCAATGTACAGACAAAACTCTTATTTTATATATATAGATATCTTACCATTTTTCACTGTTTTTACTTTTTATTTCCAACTTATTTTCTTTTTCTTTAGATCTCATAAATCCATATCAATACTGATAAGTTCATATCCTACAATATACTCTAGGAGTTTTTATATACATCACTATCCACCTTTAGAAATACCAAAATCAAAATCATGTTATTCGTTACCCAGCAACAAATTTATTCCTTGCCTAGGAACAATTGTAAACTATGCTGCATCCTTTTTAACCTCAATATCTGCAGCAAGAGTGTTCAAGAACATCACACTGCTTCTGATCTCTACAAAAATTATCTTCATTGAAACGTCCTACATGAACTTCAATTGTTCACTTCTTCAAGAAAGTGTCATATGTGTTACAGTTATCCTTTAATGGGTTTGTGTGTGTTGAAAATTGTATACTTCTTGTCATGTTTTCTATCGGCTGAAGATGACATAGATATGTGTCGAAACTTGTCCCAAACCAAATTAGTCATGTTGTTATATTAATTTGTGCAACAGTTCATTATTGTATTGAATAGGTTGAACATCTCTCTTTTTACCACCAAGCAGTTGAAATGAAATGGCGTATGGCTTTTAGTGCCGGGAGTGTCCTAGTACATGTTCGGCTCGCCAGATGCAGGTCTTTTGATTTGACACCCGTAGGTGACCTGCGCGTCGTGATGAGGATGAAATGATGATGAAGACGACACATACACCCAGCCCCCGTGCCAGCGAAATTAACCAATTAAGGTTAAAATTCCCGACCCTGCCGGGAATCGAATCCCTGTGACCAAAGGCCAGCACGCTAACAATTTAGCCATGGAGCCGGACAACCGAGCAGTTGAAAGCTCCACTTATGTCTAGAGAAATCAATACAGCAAATTTCTTAATTGAAACTATGCCTTACATCCATTCCACCATGTCAAAAACAGCATCTTCAATTGGTTTCTGGGAGGTAAGGCCATACTGATTGCAACTGATTTCTATGGTTTTCTAAATACGTGTGATACATAGGCCTAACTCGATCAATGAATAATTTCTCTAAGTTCTCTCCAAGCGCAGATAGAAATTGGTCTAAATGATTTGGGAGTAAAATTAACTAGGGAAATTCCCTTCTGGATTATTTTAGCAATTGCCATTTTCGAAGAAGTTGGAAAAGGTTTAGAACCAGACATTTGTAGGATAGAATGACAAATAAGGAAGGAAATTAGTAGGCTAGTGAATGTTTTAGATTATATTAACAGACAATCCGTCCCAGCCGGGAGCTTTCTTTTCGTTCTGCAAAATGATAAAACGTTCAACTTCCTGTTGAGAAAATTACTCATATTTTTCAGTATCAGGAGGAATTTTAGAAAAAACGAATTGATGGTTGTTGTTCTGAGTCATCTTTTTCTTTTGAGAAGAAGGTATTTATAAACAACCTAGGTGGTTTCAGAGATTTTTTTGTGTTTTCAGTATCGATTGAGGTGAGGTTGGTATTTAAATTTTTTAGTCTCCTACATAATTTATAAATATACCCTCCAGGGCTGTTTTTCGTTGGAGTAGAGCTAAATTCCATCCATCATACTGATTTACGTTTTAGCATTAACTTTCTCTAGTCCTCATTAGTTTTCTCAGTAGACTTCTTTATATCTATGGCGTAAAAGAGGACAGTGACTTCTGTTACGTCGTCTGTGACAAGCCAGTACTTCCTTTGAAAGTACAGAAAGTTCTTCATTCCACCAAAATTGTTGACATAGCGTTTGAGAGATCTTAGGTAAGTTAACCTCTCAAAGCTTGATTATGGTGTCATTTAAGCAGTTTACTATTTCATCCAACTCGTTTGCAGGCCTCTATATTAGTTGCCATTTTTCCAAGATTTCTTCTGTCTGCCAAATGAAAGTGGTCTCATTTCACATTTTTGTTCTATGTCATCTTGTCATATAATTCGAAATATTAATAGTAGGCATACTCGGCGTAGACTGTATAGTCACAGTGATTACGGCATGGTCTGAAAGTGTTCGAAGATCACTTACTTTCCAGTCTAAAATGAAAAGGATTACACACACATCCAAAAAGCTCTGGGAATTACTTCGGAAGTACTTTGTACGTTGGTTTGTCGCCGTTATTGAGTGTGGTTAGGTTACTGGCGCAACAAAAGTCGTAAAAGAATTTTCCTCGAGAATCTTGAAAAGGGCTGTCCCATAATCCGTGTTTGGCGTTTATGTCTTCAGTAAAAGAACTGGTTTTCTTTTCAAATCATCACATATCCGCTGAAGGGCGTTTATATCGATGTTGATGCTCCTTGTGAAATTGAAAATAACCATTATATATAAAGTTCAGGCTGATTGAAGGTTGTGCAAATAACAAATCTTATCAGCGAGAGCAGTATTATGATAACATTAAAACACTTTTCGATTTTGTTAAAATAGCTCCACGAATCCGTTCTTCAGGTGTATTATTTCTTGATACGTGAATCTGAAATTCTTGACCAAATCCAATATCTTTATCTTTCCTCATATTCGGTTCTTGTAGGCATAAAGCTGTTCTTTCACCACGTTCGGTGTTAAGGAGAATCTGCTGTGTATGTTCAAGTGATTTATGCAAATTTTGTTGATACATTAATAGATTAACCGTAAGTGATTCTTGATTTAATGATATTTAATATTTTCTTATAGATTGGACAGTCTATAGAAGTGTCAGGATACTGGATGTTCACAGTGTATAGAAGTGTCAGGATACTGGATGTTTAGTGTGTCATGCTGATTTCTTGAAGTAATTTTCTGGTTTTGAGATTTACAGTTTATACATTCAATCCAAGAACAACTACAATTATATTAGACCGTAATCGAGAAGAAAACATGGCGGACATCGGGGGGCGATATGAAGAGGTTGAGGGCAAGGTCATGCATGTTTATTCCGAGTCACCTAAAGAAAAGATCACAAGTCGAACATTATGAAATGCAGCTCACTAACTCAAAATATTAATAATTAAACATCAAAAGTAGCGTTATCACGTATTGTAAGTCTAAATGTAATTTCAGGGGAAAAATGACGAAGGGAGAAGTATTGTATCAACGTTAGGTTGAAACAGACATTATAAAATATTTCACACATGAAACTCCGTTCAGCAAATAAGATATATAGATTTCAACAAAGAACATTATTAACCTTACATGAAATACTATGCAACACCGCCATTAATCGCAGTCTATAATGTATAACACGCAAACGAATTTCTCCAACAAAATTTCAACCCTCCATAATCCACCTGGACTGTTGAGTAGGTATAAGTGATATCTGTATGATACACTTGACCATCTAAAGCACTCGTCACCTAAAAACTCACCAGAATTGATGACACATTTGTATTTTATATGAAAAAGAACATAATGCTCATGTTCACTCACGGGAATTGGGGTTGGATTTAGTTTACGCACGTTCATTGTAAAACGTTGAAAACTAATTACATCATTCTTGCACAACCGTTCAAGATTATTTTAGTCTCCAAATCATAATTATTGGTCATGAATTTCCGGATCTTTCCAGGACTGATTTAATTTTCTTTGCAGTAAGATACGTTGGCTGATAGGGCAAATGATATGATAGGCATCATCAGTTTTAACTTCGGAAGTTTGCGCGGCCCTCAAATTAGAACACCACCTTCTATGGGTATATAATATCTTCCCTAACAATAAATGTGATTTCAAAAATTATTGATGCACACAACATTATTAGGCCTATAATTTAGTTCGAAGTTTTCCTTATGAATGCTCTTTATCCAATTTTGCCTTAATACCAGGAATTTTGGAAACGGGAACACTGAAGCTTGTGCCTTAGCTCTTACTTACATCCAAGCACACTGCACATTAAACTATAAACATATTGCATAGGTAATTAAAATACGGTAAAGAAAATACTTTCAGAGAAGAACACGAGAATCAACACTAACCTAATCACCGCCGATACCGTAGAAATAAATAAGCTCTTTGAGAACAAACAGCTTCTAACAGCACTGAAAGAGGATCTATAACGTTTTTAAGACTATATATATACATATGATTAATAATGATCGAATTTCCATGAATATTTGGTAACAACTGTAAGGATAGGGCATACATACGTACAAATGATAATAATAATAATTATTATTATTAATTATACTAAGGCAAGATCCCCATATATTCACAACACCGAAAGGTTTCCAGATCAGTATGTTTATAGAATTCACACCATCCAGTTATGCCAGATGGATAAATAGAGGCCGTGGTAATAATGGTAATTTCCTAATACCAAGATAGATTACATTCACATCCAACTAACGAAATAGCGCAGTGGAAACCGTGCATATGAGTATTAGAAAAACGAGGAATGTGAAGTCAAGTTAGGAACATTATAGGGCAAGATTAGAAAATAAGAGAGAAGCATGATAAATTTTGAAGACAAATGTATTGAAATAAACCAAACTTTTACAAATGTTCACAAAGAGCAAGAAACATACAAATATGGTGCTTTCCCAACCATTAACGTTAACATTCGGAACTTTATACAAGATAAAAGCTGCAAGAAAGAAAGAAAAAGAAAAATGAAGCGGGAATGGAAAGGAAAAAGCAGGAAAAAGGAAAAATACGCCTACCTATTGAGAAGTCAGGAGTAACAAGAAATATGAATTTAAAAAATTACATAACTCCAAAGTCCGTGGAAGTGAAGTCCATATATAAATCAGAACTGCATCAATTGCCAGTCAGTCACAGATTATCAAGCAGGTCGAAATCCCGATTATCCAAGAAAGCTGTTCCAAGACAGTCACATTGAAACATAAACAGTTTTAAACATGAATGCGAATCACTGTTCACGTATAAGCGTGTTTAGGACTCGCGGAGTACCAGATAACGAAAACGCACAGCTCGCAAGAAAGTTGCAACAAAGTTCATGAATGGAAACACTAAATAGTTTGAAGGTAGGTAGAATCTTGGTCTGGAAATGCCATGCTCCCTATTGAAATTTCAAAGGAAAATCGTTCCTTTTGAAGCTGGAAATTTTTACAGGAAATAAATAATTTGTTTGTCATACCTCATCTTGATGTTTGTAGTACTGGCATAGAAAAAGCACTGATGTGCACAAGGTCCCCAAATGACGGAGACGACGTTTAGTGTTCCACCCTCCACACAGGCTAAAGTCCATCTCAATTAATATGGGTAAATGCCTGGTATTTATATGCTAGAGTAGAGGGTTAATAATTGAGGAGAAATTTGTCAGGAATGTTCCAGATATTACGGGAGCATGCGCAACAAACAAAATAGTATTGTATGACGTCCGTCGGCAAGAAGGTGGTCAGTTGACAGCAGATAGTAAAGACGGATAGAGCTGAAGTCCGTGCAGAGTGTGTGATTTTCAATAAATATATTCACTGAAGTACTTGAGTCCCAGTTGCAGAATAAATTACGGCGTGTATCAAAATAAAGGTGTGTCCATATTAGTAATAGAAATATACAGGTTATGTACATGGCGAATTTCGTTGAAGGAGATGCCGGTGAAGTGACGAGTCCGTTTCACTATCAGCCAGGCACCAGAAAAAATCTAAAGAATTTATTTTGTCGTTGTTGAAGTTGTTGTCGTAGTTGAGCAATGGAGATCGCTGGTTGAAGGTGAAAAGAAAGAGATGAAGTTCAGAGGCGACGGCGTGACGTCCCCCAGAAACAGCGATGGAGGGCCCTTCTGAGAGCTGGAGCGGGGGTCGAGAGCTGCCGCAACGGTGAATCAAGCAACAAGATATACGGAAAGACAAAGAAAGGTGCCAAAATATTCAAACAAGATAAAGATGTCTATGAATTTATAAAGGAAGGTAGGGGGAAAGGGGAAGAAAAGGACTAACGCGTTAGCAAAGGGAAGAGGAAAGGAAAGAGAAGTAGTTACAAATTTATATAAATATATATATCTCAAAATACAAGTAGAATGTAAGAACAATTGTCGAAGAAAAAAATGGTTGGGAATATATATTTTGACTCCCATTACAAATTGTGCCGTCTGGGCTGGGAGGGAGACTGGAGAAACCTGTGTGGAGGGGGAGAATGAAAAGAAAAAATGCATAAAGGGGGAGAGAAAAAAGGGGGATGGGGTAGACAAATAAAAAGAAAGAAAAGAACAAAGGAAAATAAATAACACTGGGAGCATTACACATTTCCAAACCAGACACTGAAGAGAAAATTGAAAAGAAATGGAGGTAATAACGAGAAAAATGGAGTGGGAGAACTCAGGGCAAAATCAATCGTAATGTGAAAGTTTAAGAAGAATGAAATCGCTTGAGCTGATAAGACGAAGTTTCTTGGTGTCAAAGAAATCTGTAGTAGATTGCAAAAATACAGTGACAGGGGTAGGGAAAGACAAGATGCGATATGGTTCGAGCCATCGGGGGGCAGGTTTAGCAGAGGTAGTATTAATTGCCGAGCTGTGCGGATGATTGGCAACTAGGACTAAATCGTCGATTTTGTAATTGGATGGCTTATGACGAGTGTTATAAGCTTTTTGTGCACTGGTTGAGCTTTAACCAGTTGATCAAAGGCGTCTTTCCAGGGGGATGAAGAAGATGGCTGATCAGAAGATTCGAAGAGGTTGTGCAGATCCCAGTTAAGGAAAAGAGTGGTTTGAAGATCACGGCCTAGAAAAAGTTTAGCCGGAGTTTGAGCAGTGGAACTATTGATGCTGGAGTTAAATGCTAATGCCAAAGAGGAAAGATGAGAATCCCAGTCTTTCTGGCAGGAACTATGAAATATGGATAGAGCAACTTTGAGATTGCGGTGATACCTCTCCACCGTGTTGGACTGAGGGTGATATGGAGAAGTCAAAATACGTTTAATACCCAGTTGAAAGCACATATTTATACTACTCTTGAAGTGAAGATAGAAGCATTATCAGAGACAATATTAGCAGGTAAAGCAGTAATAGGAAAGATTTGATCTGTAAGTTGATAATGATAGTAGTAGAAATTTTCCTTAAGGTTCCAAGGACTAAGAATTTTGAAAACGTATCCAATAAGGTGAAAATATACAGGTTGCCACGAGAAGAACGAACTATGGGTCCAACTAGATCGATAAAAATGTTTGAGCAGGGTGATTGGGTTAAGGGCAGTATGAAGACCAGCGTACTTTATGTATAAAGGTTTAGATTTTTGACATAATTCACAAGTTTGAACAAAGTTCCGAACAGTCTTACGCATTTGAGACCAAAAGAAAAGAGAGGCTATACGATTGTATGTTTTAGTGATGCCTAGGTGCCCACCCATAGGGGAGGAATGATAATACTGACAGAATCATGGGTTGAAGAGCCGGTGGAAGTACAACTTCAAGAGAAGCTTTCTTAGTGGGTTCGTAGACCAAGAGATCTTTGAAGATGGTAAAGGGACCCTGATAAGGGGTTCAGAAATGGAGTGCTTGAGTTGGAGGCAGAACTGATCGGTTAGCTTATGCGACTGACAGGATGAATGAAAGAGGAAAATCTGTTGACGAAGAACAGCATTAATTGAGGATGAAGGCATCAGTGAGACATCAGTGGGTAGATCGTCAGGTGTACTTGACTGGGGGGGCAGAATTTTCAAATAAGCGACTAAGAGCATCAGGTACAGAATTTTGAGTACTAGAAATAAATTTAAGGGAAAATTTGAATCTGGACAATCGCATAAGCCATCGGCCTGTTCTACCAATCTTAGGTGCATTGTGTAACAGCCATGAAAGAGCCTGATTATCTGTCTGAACAAGTAATTCTTTATGCTCCAGATATTCAGCAAAGTGTTCGATTGTGTTTAATAAAGCCAGGGCTTCTACGCTCAAAGATGGAATATTTCTTCTCAGTAGCAGAAAGGAGTCGACTGAAATAGGTGATAGGTAGAGGAACATCATTAACAACCTGAGAACGCCAGCAATAGCAATATTAGAAGCATCAGTATATATTTCAAAAGGTAGGGAGAAATCAGGAAATTGAAGAATGGGAACATGCATCAAAAGAGATTTAAGCTGAAGAAACGCATCTTGTTGAGATTGTATCCAGTTAAAGGGAATATTTTCGCGCTTCAGATAATTAAGAGGCTCAGCAATGTGGGAAAAATTAGGAATAAACCGGTGATAGAAAGAAACCATGCCTAAAAACGTGCGCATTTGCTTAAGATTTTTGGGAGGTGGGATGTTAGAAATAGCAGACGTACGTTCGGAATCCACAGCTATTCCATGTGATGACACCATGTGACCTAAGAACTTTATAGGTCTGAGCTAGGGAGATTTTTGAAGGATTAACAGTAAGTCCAATTGAAAGTAATCTAGAGAGAACTTGGTGTAGGTGTGACATATGAGACTCACAATCCGGGCTATATATTAAAAGACCATCTATGTAAGGATACAGAAATTGATACTTAATATCTGAAAATAGAGAATCCACCAATCTTTGCATAATTTGTGACCCCAAAATTCAACCCAAAAAGAACTTTCGTAAACTGGGGTGATAAAGGCAGTAAGCCTGCTGCTGTGAGAGTCCAAGGGGATATGGTAGTAAGCGGAATTAAGATCCAAGAGAGAGAAATATTTAGCTTTGGAAAAAAGTGAAAGGCATTTTGCATTTTAGGAATAGGGTAAGAATCATAAAGAATTTTGGAGTTCAGTTTCCTATAATCAATGGCGAGGCGTGAAGAACTATTAGGCTTGTCGACTATAAATGCAGGAGATGCATAATTAGCAGAAGACGGAACTATGGTACCATCCTGAAGCATTTTCTGAATGATGTCGTCTATTTTGGCCAGCCTAGGAGGACTAAGATGGTAAGGAGGCGAATGGACAGGAGTATCATAAAGTAAATAAATGTGAGCCTGAAAATTAACAACAGAGCCTAGCTTATCTGTGATAACATCGGCAAATGCAGATTTCAAGACCTCAATGGCATCTTCTTGGAGAGCAGTGGCATAAATATGCTGATGACTGAAAACGTGGTTCATAGGAAAATCGAGGGGATCTACCAAAGAAATTTGAACGTGTGGATTTAAAAAAGGAGATAGAGGCCATGGAGCATTATAAATAAGGCTAGTATGGGTAAAAAATCTTAACTCAATATGACAGGAAGTGAGCAATTATTGACAACCTGAAATTCAAATGGCCATGAAATTTGGAAATTTTATCATTAAGTTTTAGTTGACCTGCGATTTCAAGAGAGTGTTGAGATATGGATAGACATCTGAGGGTAGAATGGTGTAATCGAAGATGAGGATGTGTTTGTAAAAGTTGCTGAAAAAAGAGAAACTTATTAGGGTAATTGCAGAACCTGAGTCTAATAAGGCTAAGGAAGGAGAATTTTGTAACTGTACAAGAGTGTATGACTGTGATTTAGTACCAGAAGAGAATGTTGATGAAATATAAGGCAGTTTTTGCCCATGAGGTCTTAAGCTGCCTACTGACGACGGGAGTTGAAGTTTCCCAAATTAGAATTGGTATAATTTCGTGCTAAATGCCCCATAGCCTGATATTGATAACAGCGGAGACGAGAAATATTGCCATGAGAAGGTGGACGAGTCGTAGGAGGAGTGTGACTTGTTGAAGTGTTAAACTGGGGAGGTGCAGTGGAGGAATAATAAGAAAGGTTACTGTGGGTATTTAGAATATCTAGTTGAGCGATATTGTGAAGATGAGGGATAGTGGTGGGTGGCGTAAATGGATTAATTATTTGACGGAAAGCTGGAGAAGCATAAAATCGAATAAGAGAAATGATTTCCTGGGGATGTTGAGCAATAGCTAACACGTCAGAATAGCCGATAATGGAGTCAAGATAATCATAAGCCGATTTATTAGGACGTTGGTGACGTCTGATATACTTGTTACTCAGTTGTTGTCGAATTTCATGAGGCAAAAAATAATTATGTAAAACTGAGCGGAAATGGGCTCAATCATGAAAAGTCTTCATATATTGTAGCCAAAAATTACTAAGATGGCCAGATGTTTTTGGATAAAGCAACGAAAGTAATTGGGAAAATGGAGCTAAGTCAGCCTGTAGAAATTTGCGAACCAAAAAAGCCATTGTGTCAATGTACCGGGATCAGTAGACTGAATTTAGTCAAAATATGGAAATTAAGGGGTTGATGTGAAGAAGGGTTATGATGAATGGGAGATTCATAAAGATATTGATGAGAAGGGGATGGTGGTGGAGTTCGCAAATCGGATTGAGTTTTATCGACAGAAGGGGAGGTGCGTGATTGAGTGGAATTTTAGATTGAGCAGTAAAAAAGAAAGATCAGGATAGAGAGAAAGGGGGAGGTCAGGTTGATGTGGGGGTAGTAAAGGTTCAGTGCGCATACTGGAAGAGACAGTAAGAGTACTGGAAGTGGAAGTAAGATCTGAATTGCAAGTAACAAAAGGATCGTAAGGCATATTAGTAAAAGGATTTGGAACAGAAAAATTAAAATAAGGATCAAGCGAAATGTCAGAAGTCTCAGAAGTGTAGGGAGAAAAATTGTCAGAAAATAAGCCATGCTGGAGAAGATGACAAAGAAAAATGCAAAGTCTACCGAGGTGAAGTAGTAGACCACACAAGAAAGAAATAGGTCAACTACCGCAATAACAAGTGGAAGAGATGGATGGTTTATTGACTACACAATTCTTTATATCTGCTACGATTTTGTACTCTGCTACCATAATGTAAGAATGGGGCATACGTACGTACAAATGATGGAAATAATTATTAATTATATTAAGGCAAGATCCCCATATATTCACAACACCGAAAGGTTTCCACGTCAGTATGTTTATAGAATTCACACCATCCATTTATGCCAGATGGATAAATAGAGGCCGTGGTAATAATTGTAATTTCCTAATACCAAGATAGATTACATTCACATCCAACTAACGAAATAGCGCAGTGGAAACCGTGCATATGAGTATTAGAAAAACAAGGAGTGTGAAGTCAAGTTAGGAACATGACAGGGCAAGATTAGAAAATAAGAGAGAACCATGATAAATTTTGAAGACAGATGTATTGAAATAAACCAAACTTTTACAAACTTTCACAAAGAGCAAGAAACGTACAAATATGGTGCTTTCCCATCCATTAACGTTAACATTCGGAACTTTATACAATATAAAAGCTACAAGAAAGAAAGAAAGAAAGAAAGAAAGAAAGAAAGAAAGAAAGCAAACGAAGAATGAAATGGGAATGGAAAGGAAAAAGCAGGAAAAAGGAAAAATACGCCTACCTATTGAGAAGTCAAGAGTAACAAGAAATATGAATTTAAAAAATCACATAACACCGAAGTCCTTCGAAGTGAAGTGCATGTATAAATCAGAACTGCATCAGTTACCAGTCAGTCACAGCATGAGTTTATACTACGTAAGATTATCAAGCAGGCCGAAATCCGGATTGTCCAAGAAAGCTGTTCCAAGACAGTCACATTGAAACATAAACAATTTTAAACATGAATGCGAAGCACTGTTCACATATAGGCGTGTGTAGGACTCGCGGAGTGCCAGATACCGAACACCCACAGCTCGAAAGAAAGTTGCAACTAAGTTCGTGAATGGAAACACTAAGTAGTTTGAAGGTAGGTAGAATCTTGGTCTGAAAATGTCATGCTCCCTATTAAAATTTCACAGAAAAATCGTTCTTTTGAAGCTGGAAATTTTTACAGGAAATAAATAATTTGTTTGTCATACCTCATCTTGATGTTTGTAGTACTGGCATAGAAAAAGCACTGATGTGCACAAGGTCCCCAAATGACGGAGACGACGTTTAGTGTTCCACCCTCCACACAGGCTAAAGTCCAGCTCAATTAATATGGGTAAATGCCTGGTATTTATATGCTAGAGTAGAGGGGAAATAATTGAGGAGAAATACGTCAGGAATGTTCCAAATATTACGGGAGCATGCGCAACAAACAAAATAGTATCGTATGACGTCAGTCGGCAAGAATGTGGTCAGTTGACAGCAGATAGTTAAGATGGATAGAGCTGAAGTCCGTGCAGAGTATGTGATTTTCAATAAATATATTCACTGAGGTATTTGAGTCCCAGTTGCAGAATAAATTACGGTATGTTATAAAAATGAAGGTGAGTCCATATTAGCAATAGAAATATAAAGGTTATGTGCATGGCGAATTTCGTTGAAGGAGATGCCGGTGAAGTGACGAGTCCGTTATACAACACGACTTACACAAATCAAAACAAATGCATGCTAGCACTACAGTTGCCACCATTATGGCCAGTTTCGATAGGTCGGTTAAAGTCTGAGCAAGACCAAATACAATTAAATCAGACCGTAACCCAGAAGATACATGGCGGACATCGGTGGGCGACAAGAGAAGTTAAGGGGAAGACTAAACGTGTTTATTCTGAGTCACCTAAAAAAACATCACAAGCCGAACGTCACAAAATGCAACTAATGAGGAACAGGGAACTGTTGCTGAGAAGTGTGGAAGTAGGAGGAAGGGAAAAGGTAGGAAAGGGAAATGTAGTGTAGTGGAAAGGAAAAGACAGGTGTAACAGGGTCATGGGAAGGAGAAAAGGGAGGAGTAAGTAGCTTCTGCAGCTATCAGGAAAGATAGGGCTGACCAGGAGAGGAGGTGATCAAATGAGTTGGGTATGGTTGGGGCTCTGGTCATGGGCGATTCCATCGTTAGACACGTGGGGAAAGTGTGTGGAGGAAACGGAACCAGGGTAGAATGTTATCCAGGAATTAGGTTGAGGCAGATGTTGAGGAAAGTGGAAGAGAGGGAGGAGGGTAAGGAGAAGGTGGTAGTGTTTAATGTTGGTACCAACAACGTAAGGCAAGCTGATATAAGTACCAGCATAGTTGGATATGTGTGGGAGTGGAATACTGTCTAGGAGGGATACTGACTGGAGGATGATTGGGGATTTAAATGAGACTATGGAGTGGGTACGTGGGAAACTGGGAGTGGAATTTCTAGATCCTAATGGGTGGGTAGGAGATAGGGATCTGCGCTCAGATGGCCTTCACTTAAATCGCAGTGGTACGTATAAGTTAGGAAATTTGTTTGGAATGGTACTAGGGAGGTACATTCAGGGAAATGGGGTGGCCTAGGGAGCGGTGATAAGGGAACAGGGAACTGGAAATCAAGTAGGGATAACATAAAATTGTTAGTGTTGAACTATAGAAGTATTGTAAAGAAAGGAATAGAATTGAGTAATTTAATAGATTATATTTACCAGATATTGTAATAGGAGTTGAATCATGGCTGAGAAATGATATAATGGATGCAGAAATATTCTCATGAAACTGGAGTGTGTATCGTAGAGATAGGATAGGAATGGTAGGAGAGGGAGTATTCATTCTGGTGAAAGAAGAATTTGTAAGCTGCGAAAAAGTTAAGGATGAAAAATATGAAATTCTGAGTGTAAGGCTCATCTCTAAAGATAATAGGCAACCTGATGTCTTTGGAGTGTACAGACCGGGAAAGGGTAGCGCTGACGCTGATTCAGAATTATTTGATAAGATAATCAGCTATGTGAGAAACGATAAGGAAAGGAACGTGATTGTAGCTGCTGATCTTGTGATGTTTGGGACATCCCTGCATGTATTCAATAATTGAACTATATAATTAATTGATAAGATGTATATATTTAATCACTGGTAGGTCATTTTTAAATTAATATGTATATACATATATAGGGTTTTAATCATTCATTTCACATCATCATTTCATTTCTTTGCATCGCGGATATAACGTATTCTGAACGAACAACTTATTGTGTAAAGTATTTCACCATCATTCATATTAATAGCTTGCAGTAAATTTTCCAATAGCCGTTGTGAAGTGACCAGAGTCAGCAGGCTAATTTCAGCCCATTACCAGGAAATGTACGTCATCAAGGTTACGAGAGACCTTACCCTCTCCACCTTATGAAGATACAGTTGAAACACCATGAACGCCTACTTTTCGAAGTTCGCTACCTGACGCTTTATTTCAGCGGGAAAGTTCAGCCTATGTGAATGAACGTAATGAAGCAAGAGGATGGATTCACAGCAATACATAGGAGAAGGGATGAGACCTCGAATCTTACTGGACCATGTGATATGGTTGATGGAGGGAGATTTTGACGGCTATATACTCGACAACAAGAGCTGGAGAGGACACTCGTATTCATATTCAGATTCACGCTCGTTACTGGTACTCTTGGAAGACACTCTTAGAACGATTCTACGTCTGCACATCGGAGAAGATTTTAACTTAGTTCACTTCGCACCTGAGTAGGATGTAGGATACTACTCAAAAGTTACTCTCATTGGGACCTGTTATCTCAATGACGAGAGGTAAAGTCAACGGGAGACCGGTTTTGACTAGTACAGGGCAGGATAGCTTTTGTTATGAATTTAGTAACGCTACTGTTCCGTAATACGGAAGAATACAAGTGCATTCTCTCCATGGTGGTTTAGCTTTTAAAATTAGGACTCATTAGTATTTATGTAAGGAGTACAGTAGGAAGTGTTAAAGGCAGGAAAGTCATATTACAGCTAGTGTATTATGCACGATACAGAAGTAGGACTGGATCCCACAACTAGAGATGACGACGCATGTACGAGAGATCCATCAATCATCAGCTTCTACATAACAGAGTCTACAAATGGTGAGCTAATGGCATAAATTACTGCAAGTCTACGCGCAACAGTTCATTTTCTTAAGAGTTAATTTCATTCAATTTTTCTTTTGCATCCGTAAGTTCAGATTTCGTAAATACGCCGTTACGTCATGTTTTTCATCCAAATACATAGCTGTTTTTTTGTATTTTCTGAAATTATTATTAATGATCCTTAAATTCCAAGTTAGTGTACTTAATGGATAGTGTTCCATCACCCCACCCCTGGGAGTTTTTAGAGTCTCTTTATGTGTTATTATTATTATTATTATTATTAATTATCAACTATCGTTTTCAAGCCGTAAGCTTGAAGGCTGGCGCCCATAGGACATTGTTTTTGGAGAAACAATGAGATATCATTTATTTATATTAATATTAAGGTGACCTGCCACGTCATAATTTTGTCACACATCTGTGGGCAGAGTGGGTACGTCACATATTGTCACCGCAAGTGTGGGGCTCGTAAACCATTAAGTACTTGTATAGAACAGATAGAATCAGTAGTTTGGGGGTAACTGTTGGGTATCAAATTATATTTTTCTTGTGTGATTGATTTTGTGGGTAGCATGGCTGAGCAAGAGGAGAAAGACATGACGCTGAGTAGTGGGCACGTGCTGAAGTGTAGTACTTTAAGTAATTTGAAGGAAGAGGTAGATACATATGTAGAGGAGGAAACTGATAATAGGAGCGAAGATAGGGAAGGAAATAAGAGTAGGAATGACGAAGTTACGTTAGATTCAGACGCCAGCCCTAACAATGTGTGTAATAATACTCAGTTACTTGAAATGATGCAGTTAATGTTAAGTAAGATAGAGGATAGTAAATCTGAAATAGAAAATGAAATGGAACAAAATAAATCTCAAATAAAAATGAAATGGAACAAAATAAATCTGAAATAAAAAATGAAATAAAAAGGAATTGGAACAAACTAAATCAGAAATTAAAAATGAAGTAGAACAAACTAAACGAGAATTAAGTAAGGCATTGAATGAACACAAGGTCGAAGCTAATAAAAGGATGGACGAACATAGCAAACAGTTACAAGAATTATTTAAACAAAATGAAAGACTTAACAAGCAGATAGAGGAACAGAAAGAGACAACTAAGCAAAACAAACAAGAGGTAGAAAAGAAATTTGTAAAGTAGAGGAGTGAGTTGAGTAATGGAAAAAGAAAGCTATAACACCAGAAAGGTGCTAGAGACACAGGTGACAATATTAATAATAAAGTTGAGACCCAAAAGGAAGAAATAAAAGAATTTAAGTAACAGGTACAAAACAAGATCGATACGGTTAAGTGTATAATAGAAGACAGCACTAGGGAGCAAAGAGAAAAGTTTGCGATGGTAGAAGGCAATACAGTGGAATGAAGACGTTGAAAGAAAAAGAGAACACTGTGTTGAATGATATTGAAAGAAGAGATAAAGATGTAGAGAACCGCATAACTATGGCAGAAGCACGCATACGACGAGAAGTAAGAGAAAGGCAAGCTAACACTGAGAGGCAAAGTCATGGAGGGATTTACAGTAAGGAAATCGAATTACCAAGGTTCAATGGGAAACAAACTAACCCACTAGAATTTCTTAAGATAGTAGAAAAACGGTTTGGGAAACGGATAGAGGAGGGATTTATGGAATGGGAAGAGGCGATCGACATTATTGATCATGCTTTTGTGGAAGAGACGCGTTCTTGGTTTTCAGTCCATAAAAGTAACATGAAAAGTCTGAAGGAATTTAAGACGAAGTTCACAGACAAATACTATAAATCAAAGGGTAGTATTTGGGAAGTTCAAACATAATGAAGGCGTCTCTATGACTGAGTATTTCCTGTCACATGTTATGATTTGCCAGAATTTAGACGGAATCACGGCTGATTCAGATGTAGTCGGATTACTTTTACGACATTTTCCGGACAGGGTACGCGAAGCAGCGTGCATGCAAAGTATTAAAACTATCCAGGAAATGGAGCAGTTATTAGGGAGTGTTGATGCACTAGGAAACATTGGGCATAGAACAGGAGACTCACATCATTTTGTTCCTCATAGTGAACCAAGGGAAAATAGGAGAGAGCAAAACTACGAGAATCGCAATCAGTTTCTGCCAAGAAATAACGGTAGGGGTGGAGCACCTGAAAATAGAACGGAAAATGCCCAACGTTGCCTAGCGACAGTGACTCTATGCTTTTAATCTTGGTGACAGCACGTTGGATTGTCATATCCCAATACACGTTTTACGATGGTTTTTCGTTCATAACTCACCAATGAAAGCGAAAATGAAAATTCCGGCTTCGAGGAACATTCGGACCCCCTTCCATCTACCTATGATCAAAAGTTCAGATCTCTGCGTGCTGTAGATTTTGCTTGGCATCGCGCACAGACAGACACACAGACAAACACTTCCTTTTATTATTATAGATTCATTTATTTCAGTTTAGCAGTGGCGAAGTTAGGGCTCGTGGCCCTTCCTTATATTTAGGCCTAACCATTCGTAAATTATTCCAATCGGTAATTCTTCTTCTTCCTATAAATCAATACTTGTTTTAGAAATACATTTATTTGAATGATCTTTCTATTACCATACGCTTTTACACTAAGAAATATATTAGAAACATAACCCTGTCATGAATTTAAATTCTCTCATAACAATAATTCTAATAATAATAATTCTAATAACAATTCTAATAATAAATCTAATAATTCTAATGTCCAGATAGAGGAGGTGACTAATACTAAACAAGTATTAAAATTTACCTATGGCAACAATGCCATTTACAGTAAGATACAAAAGTTGAAAACTACAAAAGTGGCTGGAACTGATAAGGTTTCGGGGGATATACTAAAGACAATGGGTTGGGATATAGTACCAAATCTGAAGTACTTATTTAATTATTGTTTGCATGAAGGGGCTATACCAAATTAATGTAGTAGCCCCTGTGTATAAAGGGAAGGGTGGTAGACATAAAGCATCAATGATATATGTAAAGAAGTGGAATCAGAGATAAGGCTTTCTGCAGATGATGTTATTCTGTACAGGGTAATAAATAAGTTACAAGATTGTGAGCAACTGCAAAATGACCTCGATAATGTTGTGAGATATGTTTATACATATATAGGGTTTTAATCATCCATTTCACATGGTATGATGAAAAATGGGGTTAAAAGTCAGGTTGTGAGTTTCACAAATAAGAAAAGTCCTCTCAGTTTTAATTGCTGTGTTGATGGGGTGAAAGTTCCCTTTGGGGATCATTGTAAGTACCTAGGTGTTAATATAAGGAAATATCTTCATTGCGGTAATCACATAAATATGATTGTAAATAAAGGGTATAGATCTTTGCTCATGGTTATGATGGTATTTAGGGGTTGTAGTAAGGATGTAAAGAAGAGGGCATATAAGTCTTTGGTAAGACCCGAACTAGAGTATGGTTCCAGTGTATGGGACCCTCAGCAGGATTACTTGATTCAAGAACTAGAAAATATCCAAAGAAAAGCAGCTCGATTTGTTCTGGGCGATTTGCGACAAAAGAGTAGCGTTACAAAAATCTTGCAAAGTTTGTGCTGGGAAGACTCGTGAGAAAGGAGACGAACTGCTCGACTAAGGGGTATGTTCCGAGCTGTCAGTGGAGAGATGGCGATGAATGACATCAGTAGACGAATAAGTTTGAGTGGTGTCTTTAAAAGTATATGAAAGATCACAATATGAATATTGTGCCCTTGTAAAGGCACCCAAATTCGGTGGTCTTCTCTCTTGAAATGTGCGCCGGCTGCTCCTGTAAATAATGACATTTTAAAATACCTACCGCTTCATGTAGACTCTTCTTCCTCAAGGGTGGTGCGTCCTTCGTATCCCACGGTTTGATGGGCCACACGTCGATCGGGGGGTGGGGAAATGAAAGATGGGGTAAACTAAACTATAAATGACGGTACCCAAAGACTGAATTAAATTTAAATAAATAAAATAGTTTATTGAACAAAGTCGGAAAGTGAATAAAATGAAGTTAAATTGGATTAAATAAAGAAGGTTACTGGAAAAATATTACAATTCAAAATCTCCTCAACAAAACATTAAAACATCTGCCAAATTAACTCGACTGAAGGTCAACAAATTTTAATAACACACATCACCATCGAACTGGTGTCTCTTATGTACGTGACACAACCACAACAGACTACAGATCCATAACTATACTGCATTTGAATAAAGCACTATGAACTGCATTTAAAACATATCTCAAGTGACTGGACTTGCGTGACATTAAAATAATTAATTAATTAATTAAATGATTCCATAAAGTGGATGTCCTAGACTTGATGACACGAAGTTCAATTTAGTTGATAACTGCCCAACTGTAAAAATATAATTGTGTACAAAAGCCCTGGTTAAATAAAAGAAAATCCATGAACATGGTATTTCACCACCATTCTATTTCTTAACCACAAACTAAACACACATTGGCTGAACCAAGAAAAGTTATCAAATCATTCCTTAATGACGAATAGTTACACATTTAAATCATTTACACACTACCAGCTGTGATAGCCTGGATCCTTTTACAAATGAAATAGAACAAATTTGGCCATGTGCCTCAGTTTTACCTTATTAAATGAATTCGACCCTTTTACAAATTAATTTATTTTACCTTGCCGTTGTCTGTATTTGCACAGAGAATTATTGAAATTATGTGGCATCACCATCGATGGAGGCAGATTCCATCTTGTCTGCGTATTTTACGGCACTTATGACACAGCTATTTATCAAGGGTCGAACCATTTACCTAATTTAACTTTCGTAGTGGTGTTCAAAGGTTTTGTAATTTACGATGTCCTAGAGCATAAATGTTTACTTTGATATTGGCTATGAACGATCTGTGGTCTTGCTAACCTAACACAGTGAAATTATTTACAAAATGTACATGACAATGGAGTAACCATAATGCTCCAGCAGAAAACAAATAAATTCAAAAATACCCTAACTACTCCTATCTTATTTACATCAATCAAATCATGAACAAACTTTCACGTACCTTCAGTTACTACAGAAGAAATATCAAAACACCGTGCTCAAAAATAAAATATCCGCACAAAGCAAAATGAAACCGTTTAAGGAAAATCACAATAAAATGGACGTGATCACTGCCTAACATAATTTAAATAAAAAATACGCACAGATCCAGATGCAGAAAATTTTAATCAAACATATTTAAAGTAACAATCTCGTGATATCAGGCGTAAATGTCTGGGCATGACCTCTCACAACTTTCAAGGATTCTAACTAGGAATATTACATGTCAATTATGATTATCATTGCTTTTCAGAAATTTCACACATTGCTTGGTCAGTCCGTTCAATGTTTCAACTCGGTCTTTGATTTGCGTATTTCCGAGTGATATATTCATCCCTGGAAAAATTATAAATATGTATGCCTTCCACCTTCAAATGTCACCTATATCGTCGAAGATTTAACTATTCTAGCTAAATTGTTTTCCTCTCAATTCACATTCATCTCATTATTCTCAAAGTGGCATTTCTTTGCCAATGCAGCCTCGCTCATATGAATACGGGCCAATCATAAATAATACATTGTGTCGTACGCATACACATATTACGACACCATTATACAACATGGTCCTCAAGCTAAGCTTCATAATCTTCATTTTCAATTGTTATCATCAGGGGTATTACCATTTCATTGCTCATTAATAATTCCACCTTATTCTCACATGCACATGCCATGGATTATCAGATTTGACCTGCAATGGTTTCCCTATCCTTCTTTATTGACTGTTACCACAAGATTTGCCTGTCAAATACCCAGTTATCGAAAATGTGAAACCACGTACACCAAAAAAATAAAAAAATATTATGAAATGAACACAATACCGCACATAACATGTAAGATGTCCAATAAAAAAAGATCATTTAAAAAATGATAGTGCCAAGTGGATAAAAAAATTGGCTGCGCTATAATTACAGTTATTTAAAAATCCAAAAACAACTTGGCAACGTCCACAAAATAAAAAAATATCACTAAAACACCGTATCATAGTTAAAAAGATCAGAACTTGAACTGGACATAAAATATCTACAGAAATCCTAGATTCACGTCCCGGTCTCACATCTAACTCTAACTACAAATAACATCGAAGAATGTAATTATTCCATCCGGTACGTAAAATTTATAATTATTAAGCCTACATAAATCGCTACCCTACATTTGACCACTGATTGTTCATAGCCCTTAAGTAAATTGTTACATGATTATAGTATGCTCACATTACCTTTGTGCTGGAAGGCGGGTTAAATCCTCACATTCCCCGCTACATGATTTTACTCCATCTTCTTCATCTTGCGGAGGCTATTCGACACTTCATACATACGAATTGGATCCATTCTCATGCTTGCGTTGCACACGTAAGATTATTTCACACGCCTTTTAACCATTATATGAAGAAAAACACAAATTACACTGCAATAGCTCTCGAAGAGTTGACGTGCGCTGGAAGAAAATCTACCTGGCGATTCTCCTCCTGGTCGTCTCCGTTCAGCACTCTCCTTCTACCGCCTGTTTACACCAGGGATTATAGCAGCCATCGACCTCTCTCTGACAAACGAAAGTGGACACCAGTCCTGTACCGTTAAGCTCCACTAGTAAACAAAGTCTCCCCTGCAATTAGCTCACCTAATGTTTGCTCCCAAATGTCTCAACCATTTTATAGACTGTTCACGTTTAATTGTAATGTTCCCATGTACGATATGGAGAAATGTTTATGAAAATACCGTCCTCCAAAATAATACTTCTCCACTAGAATCGTGACGTGCAAGCTAATTGTGAGCTAAGAAAAGTTGTATAAATACGGATTAAGCAAACTCCTATTGTCCGTCTCCGTTCAGCCAGCCTCACTACATTAAATGTTCATTTATGAAAAGATTGTATTACTACTACCACTGTCATTTTGCTAGAATAATTGTTTGACTGATTCCAAAAAATCTGATATTATTTTAGAGTTCTCCCTAAGTGTTCTTTGCTTGGCTAAGTCTCTACTCACATAAATGTTAAGTTGTCTCTTGATGCTCCACTCACTGTAGAATCACCTGTCTGCACTAAAATTTCAAGTAGGACTGAGGTATCACCACACTGCTGCTACTGCTTTTGTAAATTATCACACCCCCACTTCAAAATAGTCCTATTGGAGGGGATGCTGCGTAGTGATACGGTACCTTGGATCGATTTTCCACTTGTCCGTAGGTTAAAATGTTCGGAAATGCACTCTAAATACTCCAAAATTTGGTTTGCTTTGAGTGTTGCACTGCGTTATCAGGAATGATCGTAGCTTAATTTTTTAAATTGAAACGCGTCATAGGGCCTATTTACACTGGGAACATGGCGCTTTGCCGCCATGACACTCCGCTCTCTGGGCGCAACCACTCTTCCAAACAATGTTGAAAACTCGTTTTTGAGAAATATTTAACCACGTATTTGCGTGAAATATTCGTTAAATATTATTTGCAGTCTAGGACACCGTATTCCACTATTACATTCGACACTGAATCACGGAAAACTGGATACAGATTCCCGCTAGGACATGACACTTAAATCTCTTAAATCGTGATTGGTTGAAATTTTGCCGCTCCTCGTAGCTTGGGCTGAACCACGTTCTGGCGAGGGGTGTCGGGTATTATTTGTTTCTCACTCGTGCCTCTAAGTAGGTCAAATTCCAATGGTGCGGATTTCCCGTGGGAACTGGCTAGAAAGTTTCCACTTCTTGTCGGCATCCGAAACATTATTGGGCGTACCACTTAGGCCAGCTATATGCCGTTCGTGCCTTAAGTTGTATCCGGTGGATATTCTGGCCGTCTGAACGGCGCCTGAATGTTGCTTTGTGAGACTGCAAGCTTTTCCAGCCTACTGCTGTATTGTAATATGTGAATTATTACATATTTAATATATGCATTCATTACGCGCATTCGCTTATGGGTGCAATATAAAGTTGGAATTCAAGGGGACAAATTGGGACAAATATTGATTTATAGGAAGGGGAGTTAGGGATTGGAATAACTTACCAAGGGAGATGTTCAATATATTTTCAATTTCTTTGCAATCATTTGAGAAAAGCGTAGGGAAACAACGGATAGCGAATCTGCCACCTGGGGAACTGCCCTAAATGCAGATCAGTAGTGATTGACTGATTGATTGATTGATTGATTGATTGATTGATTGATTGATTGATTGATTGATTGATTGATTGATAATGATTCACCAGTTATTCACCTAACTGTTATACTCCATCTGTTACACTTCAGATAATGTTTGTCTCTCAATATGAGAATCAATTTAAAGTTCTCTGGTGGCATATGCATTTTCGTATAAAGCACATTAACACCCAAATCGTTGGCAACAAAAATACGTATTGTAAATGACAGTATAACAGTTGATACCTTGTCTTCCAATTTAACAAAGAGAATATAATCTTCATACACAGATAGAATAAATAGCTTTATCACTTTTTATAACCTCACTTTTAAAACCTAAAAAGGTATAGTAGTTGGGAAATGTACTAGGATAGGCACCAATACAGAGATTTGGACTTATCAGAAAAAAGTAGCTCATTAAGTACACGGAAAACGTCCTCTCTAATGACAAATGTATCCTCGAATGCTTTAATGCACCATAATGAATTAATTGTTTAGTTTTAAAACCAAATGTCAATAAAAATATTACTACACTAACGTTTCCCTCAAACCCTCAGAAAGAACTATACTGATGCTTCAAACATGCTCATGTTTACATTTGAACAAACCGAACGGAGTGGCATTTTAGGTAATATGGATAGCTGCATTAACGTCAAATACACAATAAACAATAGAGAACGCGTGCCACTTTGCGAGATATCGCAAGACATTGATTGACTCACAAAAACATCTTTGTAGTGAACGTGCCCCACAGGCATGATTTGATTAGAGACTCGTGTGTGAACATTGAAGCGGACAAAGTTAATACAGATATGGTTAAAATTTGTAAACATTTTCGTAATACACAGGTAATTGATAGGAGCAGTTTCGAGAGACACTGTTACACAATTCAGGTGAACGAAAAATAGCAAATACTGTTCTAGATTTTATTAATCTTAAGATATGTACTGTAAAAAAGGCAACTCCCTTGAGTTATAATACTGACCAGGAAAACTAGTAGAAAGAGCCAGCAGTAATTCAAGCTGGCTCAGCCAACTATAAAATGAAACTCAGGAAAGTAAAGAATTTCAAGTTACCCAATTGCAACAGTTAAGTTTTAGGGAGGAAGTGGGTCTGAGATTGCTCTTGGTAAACTGTCAGAGTGTAGTAAATAAACAATTAAAATTCGGTACATTGATGGAATCTTATGAGACTGATGTGGTGAGGTGGTGGTAGTGGTGGTGATTTTTGCTTTAAGAGGAAGTACAACTAGGTAACCATCCTCACTGATGTGGTGATAGGAGTGGAATCGTGGTTGAGAGAAGGGGTGGGTAATAGAGAGGTATTTCCAGAAGGGTACACAGTCTAGCGTAGAGACCGAGGAGATAAAAAGGGAGGGGATGTTTATTCTGGTGAAGGAAACTTATTGTTCACAGGGATAAAATTAGTTTGTGATAATATGAAGGAGGTGGGGATTATAGGAACATACAGGCCTGGAAGAGAGGAAAGAGACATGGAAATATTTGAGAAAATAATAGATTATACTCATAAAACAATAATAATGATATGGTAATAATTGGGGGAGATCTACACTTGCCTGAATTTGAATGGAATGGAGCTGCAAGTGAAGCCCATGAACAGAAACTGACAAATAAGTTAATTTGGAAGGGAGCATTTACACAAGTAGTACAAGAACCGACTCGTCTCAATAACTTACTATATGTATTCTTGGTTAAACCATGGGAAATTGTTGATAAAACTGAGGTAATTGAAGGAATAGGTGATCATAAGGCTGTAATAATGGATGTAGGACTGGTACCAAAAAGGCTTAATAAGAGGGTCATACAAGACAAGAAATTGTACAGAAAAACTAAAGTTGATGAATTTGGGACTTACCTTAAATCACAATTCAGTTGTTGGATAAGTGAAGAGAGTAATGTGGATACACTTTGGGCTAAATTTAAAGGAATCATTTGGGAAGGAGAGAAGAGATTTGTACCTGTTAAGAAGGGTAAAATGACCTCAGACCCTGTTTATTATACAAGGGAAATAAGAAAATTAAAAAGAAAATGTAGAATAGTAAACAGGAAAATCAAAGAGGTTAGGGAGAGTAGAGAAACTAGAAAACAGCTAATAAGGGAACTGAATAGAGTGAAAAAGGAAGCAAAAGAGAATTATATGAAGAGGGTAATGACCATGAAGGGAAATGGAAAAAGCTGTATTCATATATCAGGAATCAAAAAGGAAAAGTCCAAATGGTGGGAGAAGGGGGTGAACACTATTTAACAGATACTGAAAAAGAAAATCTCTTTAGTAGGGAATTCAGAGATTCAGTAGATGATTGTCAGGAGTTGGAAACGAAACAGAAGATAGAAAGGGAGAGACACAGACGGAAACAAGAAGCTTCTCATTCACAAATGAAGATATTTTTAGAGAAATCCAACTGCTTCAGCAAGAAAAAGCAGCAGGAAGTGATCAAATTACTGGGGTGGTGTTAAAGACAATGGGGTGGTACATAGTGCCTTAGTTAAAATTTCTCTTTGACTATGTCATAAATAATAGTGTAATACCAAAGCAATGGAAGTAGTATATAATAATACCAATTTAAAAAAGAAAGGGTGATAAAAGGAAACCAGGGAACTACAGACCAATCAGCCTGACCAGTATAGTTTGTAAAATACTGGAGAGTTCAATATCAAAGTACATCAGAGGGATATGTGACGAAAAAATTGGTTCATGAGGAGCCAGTATGGATTTAGAAAGACATTTTCTTGTGAGGCACAACTGGTAGGGAATAATATAACATCAAAAATAAGATTGTATGCAGATGACATAATTGTTTATAGGGAAATAAATACCATTGAGAATGTTCAGAATTACAAAGGGAACTTGAGAGTATACAACAATGGGTTGAAGAGAATAATATGAAGGTTAATGGAGGCAAATCAACTGTTACAACATTAACAAACAGGAGATTTAAAACTGAATTTGAATATACTTTGGATGAGGTAGTTATTCCAAATGATGGCAAGTGCAAATACTTAGGTGTAAGATTTGAAAGTAATTTGCCCTGGAAGAGTCATGTGGATGACATTGTTGGTAAAGCATACAGATCATTACATGTCATAATGAGGCTACTTAAAGGACGCAACAAAGAATTAAGAGAGAAACTGACTGACCACAAATATAAAATTAGAAGGAATTTTAGCAGAAGCGATTGGGGTAAATTTTCATTCATTGGGAAGGGTGTGAAGGAGTTGAACAGTTTACCAGGGGTAGTGTTTGATCCTTTTCCAAAATCTGTACAGATATTAAAGAAGAGAATAAACATCAACAGGGAAAATAAATGAAATGTTAGAGGGCATTCGACCAGTGCAGGTTAATGTAAGTAAAAAATGCGTGTGAATAAATTAATTCCATCCCCTGGTATAACTAGTTTGGACAGCCAAAGTAGGGGACTTCCTGTAGGGGTGAAGTACAGTGGGGACTTCGAGGGCCCTGGGACCGCTACGGTAGCAGTGAGGCCCTTCAGGAACTTTGAAAAGTGGTGGCAAAAGGGACTCTGGAGGTCGTTATGCTACTTAGGTTCCAGAACGGGTAAAAAAAGTAAATAAATGTAATGTAAATTTTAATCTTATACCAGTTGTATAGTATCATTTGAAGTAATTCCACATACTGTATATCAGTTGACTATATTTGTAAGTAGTACAGGAGATATTATAAGTAGAATTTTGTAAACAACATAAATTTATTAAGGATGAGCTGTGTGTTTAATAGAAAAAAATGTTAGCGTAAATTGTATAATATTGTATTATATGAAAATTTTCTTCTCTTGTTAATTTAATATTTAGTGCTTGACAATAATGTATTTTAGTGTACCATTTGCCACCGAGGTAGACACCTCATTCGCAAATAAAGCGATTTTGATTTGATTTTTGATTTGACAGCGCACCTAGCGGGACGGCCTTGAAACTGAGTTTAGTAGTGCACTATACACTATGAATTATACCAAAAGTGCCAGGTTCCAAGTCGTCTTTAATTAAAAACTGGTTACAGAATTTTCCGATTTCACATCGGGTGGTAAAAATTATATTCTGTGACGTTTGCAGCAGATTGGTGGGTGAAACTTGTTATAAATTTCCCCCTAACGAGTTATTTTGCAAAGTGAACATGGTTTGTCATTTATGCCTATTAAAATACGTAAAATTGAATAACATTTGAGTACCTAAAAACCCGATCTCTAGTAATCATTCTTGCATGTTTCTGTGGTGGTTGGAAGTGTAGTGTGTTGTCTGAATATGAAGAGAAACGTGTTGGAACAAACACAAACACCCAGTCTCCGAGACAGAATAATTAATTATACGCTATTAAAATCTCCGATCCATCCGGGAATAGAATACGGGAGCTTCTGAACCAAAGGCCTCAACGCGGGCCATTCAGCCAAGGATTCGGAGAAAACGAAATCATTATTGAGTTTCATTATTTCTATCCGTATTAACATTCAACTTTCGTGGTAGAACAAAGAAAAAATATTTCTATCAAATTTAACATCTAACTTTTGTAGTTTCTATCTTGCCGCCTGATGTTTAAGGTCGGGCCGCCAGGTTCGCCACTGTCAACATGTATCTCACTTTAATACGGGAGGATACGGAAGTGTCCAGTATTGTCTATAGTGCAGTGGCGTGCGCTGAGCAGCCGCTACCCCAGCGCTGCTGGGGCAAATAATTTTGTATTTACATTTTCTTATTATTCCTTAGAATGCTTTTTATCAAGTTTAATAAATTGCAAACAGCTAAGTCAAGCCAAGTACAGCTGTCTCGACAATCCGCTCGTTCTACTGCAGTTCAGGCCTATCCAGCGACCTGGGTTTCTTTGCCCACGCGAACGGGAGCTACCCCAGCGAAATCAAGACCAACTACAATACCTCAAACCTTAACCGACTTATCGAAACTGTCCAATATGGCGGATGTCGGAGTGCTAGCATGTGTTTGTTTTGATTGTGGAAGTCGTGTTGTTGCTAAATAATTACGTGGAATTTGAATATTTTAATCGTAAATGTTATATACTTATAGCCCTAAAGAAGCTATGGAGCCTCTTTCAGTGCCGTGAGAAGTTGTTTATTTTAGAAGTTTACATGGTGTTTTTCTAGTGTTCTTCACTAAAAGTGTTTTCTTGATATTTTCAGTTAACTGTCAATATGTGTATAGTTTAATACGATGGGTCGTATATGCTGTGTGCCTGGATGTAAGTCAAATTATAGGGGTAGTGTATAAGTTTCAGTGTTCAGATTTTCGAAAGACCCACTATTAAGGCAAAAATGGGTTAGGTGCATTCACAGGGAAAACTTCGAACCAAATGATAATAGTATTGTGTGCATTAAACAGTTTGATCATACATGTATTGTTAGGGAAGACATTATACCCATACAAGGTGGTGATCCAGTTCGAGTGCCACGCTAAGTTCCAAAGCTAACTACTGATGCCTCTCCTAGCATTTTTCTCAATCAGCCAACGTACCTGACTACAAAAGTAAGTCAGTCCCGGAAAAATCCGGAAATTCGTAAGAAAGAGGTACGATTGAGAGGTGAAAGTAATTTTCAACAGTGGTGCAAAAATGATGTAATTGATAATTTCTAGTGTTTTACAACTGAGGTGCGTAAACGAAACCTAACTCCATTTCTTGTAAGCAAAAATGAGGATTATGCTTTTTTTAATAAATTACAAGAGGATAATGCACCATCAATTCTGGTGTGTTTTAAGGTGTACCATAGAAACATCACTATACCTACTCAACAGTTCAGATGGATTTTGGAGAGTGAAGGACAGGAAGGCTTGAAATGCAATAGATGAAGCAAGTTCGATTCATTGATAATTCACCTTGGAAATTTTTCAGATTCTTGTGTTACAGTCAGTGAAAGACTAATTATGTTAATACATTTTGTAAAAGATGCTCTCAAAGTGGACAGTGACTCCAACTAACTGAAAGTTAATAAACTAAAATTTGCAACTGGAATTATGTGAAACAAATCAGGTGGGTTATTTCGCAGAATTGTTAGTATGGGCTGCAACTATTTCTCTTTAATTCCCTGGTGCATATCAATTCCTTTGGTTTACAGATCTGATGACTTTGCCTGACCTTGTGTATTTAGAGGAAATTTTTGACTAAAATAGATACGAACTGTCCAGGTATTGGTCGTTCACAGAAGTCTGTAATAATATTACAAGTAATGCTAGTGGCTTTACGTCGCACCGACACAGATATGGCGACGATCGGATAGGAAAGGCCTAGGAGTTGGAAGGAAGCGGCCGTGGGCTTAATAAAGGTACAGCCCCAGCATTCGCCTGGTGTGAAAGAAAGCTTTCTTGCAAGAAAGAGTAAAACTTTTTAAGGAACATGAAAAAGTAGTAACGGCGATGTTGGATGAGATTTATGTAAATTCTAAGTTCTCGTACAAAGCATGTAGGATTTATGGAGTGGCTGAAAACTGTTCGCAAGTAGACCCAGCAAGTACGATGCAGATTTTCATGTACTCTTCCTTATCTTCTGATATAAAGGATGTGATAGGTCTTTTCTCTGTGAAGAACATGAATGCTGACAACCTTTTAAATCTAACTAAAGAAGTTATAAAAGTGATGCATGAAGTAGGACTTGATGTTGTTTGCTTAATATGTGACAATTATAGGACCAACAGGAAAATGCTTGTTTTTTGTGGTGGTTCCTTAAAACCGTGCATACCTATCCCGTACAATTCCTCAAAGTGCATATTAC
This sequence comes from Anabrus simplex, assembly GCF_040414725.1. Classification (NCBI taxonomy): domain Eukaryota; kingdom Metazoa; phylum Arthropoda; class Insecta; order Orthoptera; family Tettigoniidae; genus Anabrus; species Anabrus simplex. Next base: position 1,030,758,425 of record NC_090265.1, on the reverse strand, counting down.
TTTTGTTTGATAATGTACATTTACTAAAGTGTATTAGGAACAATTGGTTAAACAGACCTAATGAGACGTTTAACGTCCCTAATATTCAGGAAATATTTAATGCAATAGCTGGCATGTCAAATATTACTGATGGCGTAGTTAATGAGTTGATTATGTTTATTTACAAGCTTAAGAGTAATGTTACTAATGTGTTTTACAGACACAGGATGATAAAGAAATACGGTACTGATGGTTTCTTACGAATAGTATAACCACTTTCCTCTGTAATAATAAAGTCGTGCAGGACGTGTGAAGGTTGTTGATTACTATTCCAGTCTGTAATAATATTACAAGTAATGCTAGTGGCTTTACGTCGCACCGATACAGATAGGTCTTATGGTGACGATGGGATAGGGAAGGTCTAGGAGTCGGAAGGAAGCGGCCGTGGCCGTATTAAGGTACAGCCCCTGCATTCGCCTGGTGTGGAAATGGGAAACCAAGGAAAACCATCTTCACGGCTGCCAACAGTGGGATTCGAACCCACTATCTTACGGATTCAAGCTCACAGCCGCGCGCTCCTAACCGCACGGCCAACTCGCCCGGTTACAAGTAATATTTACATGATGGTCATCGAAGAGTGTTATAGGTTGATCAGACTCGTAACGTACGTTCAGTATGAGCTCTCTTGGTGAAAATCCAAGCAATGGTAGAATCGAATCGGTTGTGATTTGAAGTCAATCGTAAATGATGATTCAGTAACACATTTTTGTGTGATGTTGCCTACAGTAATTGAGAACTTGTACTTATTATTACTAAAACTCTCTTCTCTAAACTGTTCAATTAACGTACTTTCAATGTAGTCATATCTAGAATTTAACATGATAGTAAGGAAATATCAAAGTAAGTCCTTTTCACGACCCAAATTTACAATAATGTCTTTTAACACTGAAAGCATATCATCTTGTAAAGAAGAGTTGCTGAGCTGAGTTTGTAACGAGCAAAACGTTGACGTTGCGTGCATCCAAGGATCCCACAGAAATATTAACCAGGTGCGATCCAGAATTCATGGCATGTGACGTATTGCTGAAATACCTCATAGCAAGTATGGGAGTGCCATATTTACAAAACCTGAAACCTTGATTCTGTCAACGGCATTTACAATAGAGAATGAGATTGAAAATATAACAATTGAACTTTCCAACTGTACAGTTACATCGATCTACAAGCCTCCAATTTCTCTTTCAAAGAACCAGTGAACTTTAGAAACAAGAAAGTGAATTTTGTGGTGGGGGATTTTAATTGTCATAGTACCGAATGGGTATATGAACACAGTGATGATAATGGCGAGCTACTACAACACTGGGCAGATGCTACGGAACTCTCTCTTATTCATGATAGTAAACTGCCACCTTCTTTTAACAGTGGCCGTTGGAGAAGAGGATATAATCCAGATTTGATCTTCGTCACTAATAAAATAGCACAACAATGCAGCAAGGGAGTATGCAACCCAGTCCACAAGTCTCAACACACACCAATCCCATGTCAGTTTTACTCCACTATCCGACCTCATTTGTTCCCTTGCGTCGTAGATACAATTTCAAAAAAGCAGACTGGTCAAAATTCTCCGCTGTACTGGATGATATGGTCCAAAATATCAAACCAGTTCCTGAAGCATATGAACAGTTTATTGAGGCTGTTAAGAAAAGTTCTCGTACATCTATTCCCCGTGGATGTCGCACTACTTACATGGAAGGTCTTAATCTGGATGCTGTCTCGCAACTAGAGGACTACTACAAGCTATTCGAACAGAACCTAATGGGCGAGGAAACTATTAAAGCAGCACACGCCCTAAATTCTCTAATAGGCTCATCGAAAAGAGAGAGCTGGTCAAAATTAATGGAAGCATTGGATACGACGCAGAGCAGCCAAAAGGCCTGGAGACTCCTAAAGAAGCTGAGCAGAGATCCAACCATGAATAACACACATTCTTCTGCTACAGCCAATCAGATTGTCCACCAGCTTCTCATGAATGGCAAGATAAAACAAGAAGCCAAAACCCGGAGAGCTATGTTGAAAGTATCTGCAGGCAGGGATGAAGAATCATCTGAGCTCATGCAACATTTAAATGCAGTAATCAAGTGCAAATCAGGTAAAGCTGCGGGTTTGGATGATATGCGTTTTGAGCAAATAAAGAACTTTGGAAAAAACACGAAATAATGGTTGCTACAGTTTTATAATAACTGCCTAGATATGTCTAAGATTCCAAAAATTATGGACCAAAGCACGTATAATTGCTCTTCTGAAGCCTAGAGAGGACAGCAGAGACCCCAGGAACTACAGACCAATATCTCTCCTGTACCACCTATATAAGATTAGAAAGAATGATACTCAAAAGACTCATACAGACTATCAAGAAAAACCTCATTCCACGACAGGCGGGCTTTAGACCAGGCAAGAACGTTGCTGCACAAGTTCTCAACCTCACGCAGTACATTGAGGATGGTTTTAAAAATCGACAAATTACAGGGGTGGCTTTGATTGACCTCAGTGTTGCATATGATACAGTGAACCACCGTATACTGCTTCATAAGATCTTTAAACTCAGGAAAGATTCAAAACGTACCAGATTGATGTCAACCGTGTTGCAGAACCGCAGGTTTTTGTTGACTTTCAAGGACAAAGAAGCGGATGGAGATCACAGAAAAATGGATTGCCCCAAGGAAGTGTACTGGCTCCATTGCTATTTAATATTTATACCAATGTCCAACCACTCCCTAACAAAATAAGGTTTCATATATGCACACGACCTTGCACTAGTCTGCCAGAGTGCAACTTTTGAAGAGTTAGGACTCACTCTTGACAGCGCTTTGAAGGAATTATGCACATATTACAAGGCTAACCACCTAAAGCCGAATGCATCGACATCTCTGCTTCGTGCTTTCCACCTCAAGAACAGAGAGGCATCAAGCAAATTACATGTCTCCTGGAATGGAAACCCCTTGGAACATTCTTTCACCCCAAAGTACGTAGGGGTAACGCTGGACCGCTCCCTCACTTTCAGAAAACACTGTTCCAACATCAAACACTAAGTCAGTGCCAGAAACAACATCCTGAGGAAGCTGAGAGGTACAAACTGGGGTGCAGAGCCACAAATTCTTAGAACCACTGCATTGGCTCTCTGTTACTCTGCTGCAGAATACGCATCCCCTGTGTGGTATAGATCATCCTACGCCAAGACTGCGGACCTTGCCCTGAATGAAGCTTGTAGATTAATCACAGGATGCCTGAAACCTACCCCTGTTGAGAAGCTATACTGTCTTGCTGGCGTTGCACCTCCAAGTATTCGTCGAGAAGTCGCTGCCGATCAAGAACGACTGAAAGCTGAGAACGTTGAAGCTCACCCGCTGTTTGGTCATCAACGATCTTGGCTGAAATCCAGGAAAAGTTTCTTCCAGACATCAAAGCCCTTGAAAGGACCACCAGATAAGGCAAGACTTTCCTTGTGGAAATATGAACAGCAAGAATGGATGGAGCCGCGCGAACAATTTCTGGCTGGCTACAATGGAGACTGGAGTGTTTGGAGGTCCCTTAACCGATTAAGAACTGGTGTCGGCAGGGCTAAGTCCTCACTTATGTTATCATGCTCAGAGCAAGATTTAATGCTTGCTGATGACTACGCCCTAGGTGTGGCTCAGTTTTGGAAAAACACCATCTAGATGTACAGTAAATTTTGTCAATTTCCTTCGTTAATTTTTGTAAATAGTTTAATTATTTTATTTTTAACAGTACGATTAAGTATGCTTCTGACACGAGTAAATAAATAAAATGTAGTCATGAATATCGTCTACTGAATAACTGGCTGATGGTAGCGTTAGCACGTACTCATTGTAATAGAACTTGTTTACGCCATCACGCACAGTATGGATTTTATTGTAGCTTTTAGGTGTCACAAGTCTAAGGCTATGTGGCTGATAACCGACTTCGATCGGTGGATTTAAGTAGACGGGTGTTTCAGGTCCTTCTCCGTGTACAGCAAACGTTCTTTCACCGTTAGTCATCACGTGCACACTGTTGCTCTTTGTCAACTGTCTGAGTTTGATATAAGAACATAAGACATCATCACCCGCACGTGAGTGTATTGAATTTTTGCACACGGTTTTTATTGTAAACAATGTCTGCACTTCTTCCGAAATAACGTATGAGCTCGAATGGAGGAGGCAAGACTCCATAGCTATCGAAATACCATACTTTAGATTTACCTTTTTCGTAGGCAAGTTAATGAGTTCCAGGTTCGCGACTGTTGTCTAAGTTGATTGCAGCACTCTCGCGTTCACGTGGTCATGCTGGTAGTTGATCGCGCATACACACACCTCGAAAATAATGAATTCGTAGTTTTTTAGCAAACGTAAAAACTTCTTCGTGTGTTAGAGCTCGATATGGCAGTGCGTTCAGTAGATGATTTTTGGAGCTATGTGCTGTTTTGTATGGCGCTAGCTTCATGTGTAGGCCTTTGCCTCGTAATGCAATTGCCTCCATTGTCTTATTATGACGTTCACTCTCTTTCAGCTGTTGCTTCTCTTCTTCTACAGCCTTAACAGTTCTTGCTACAGCACTAGCACCACCTATCAAAGACCCTAAAGCTCCTAGTCCAGCGAACAGCGCAGGAAGAAATACTCCTTATTTTGGTACAGAAACAATTCGTGCACGTTTGCAAAACATTGGCACTTAGGGGAAATTCTCGCTCTTGCTGCGCGTAGTGCCTTAGTAATAGCTACATGCGGATTGTATTCCCCTCGAATAGCTTTTTGTGCAGCCTTTACAACATCTTTCTATCCAACACTTTTAGTTTTCTTCTTCATATCGTTTGGATATCGTTGTTTCACCATTCTGTAATCGACTTTCGTGAAGAGAAAATTATGAACTGACAGTTACTTGTTGTTTCGTTTGATATATGTAAATGTATGTTACTATTGACTACTTTATTCCCTATTCAGTTACCATGAAGATTATAAAGCAACAGGACACACTAGCTGTTAGTGACATTGTGCCGCATCTCTTACCTAGTTCTAGTACTACTACTACTACTACTACAAAAAACGTCATGGAACGTTGTTTCCTTATACTGGCCCAGCGGGATGTGGAAAGACAAATCTTTTACTCACAGTCATTACACCTTTAAATGGGATACGCTTCGAGAATATTTATGTTTTCGCCAAGTCACTCTATCATCCACTATGTACTATTCTACAAATTGTAATGCATGGTCTGGTTAAAGATGGATCACCGGATGATGTGCTTCTCAATTCTCTTATGATCTTTGACGATGTCGCAACAGAACAGCAAAACCTTATTCGTGCATACTTTAGTATGGGGCGATATAAATATTCAGGCTAGCAACCCGTCGGATGGACATTTGATTGCTTTCAAGTCTTGCAAAAAGTAAAATGCAAGACCGTAACGGGTCACATGGCCCAATACTTGGAAGGAAGATGATGATGATGATTGCATCTATTTATGTCAAACTTATTCTCGTGTGCCTAAGCAGTTGATACGTGACAACGCAAATATTATTGTGCTTGTTCGGCAAGATGAGCGCAACATGCGGCATGTGTATGATGATCGTGTGAACACTGATTAATTAATCAGTTCCGATGAGTTGTAAGGTGACTATTGATTTAGATGTTCACGAGTATCATACAAAATGTGTGGTATTTAATATCATTGTATCTACTCAACATTTCAAGTGGATTGTGGAGAGTTGAAATTTTGTTCAAGAAATGCATTTATCTGCATGTTTTACGAAATGGGCTGTGGTTAATGATGTTGCATGGTATTTCATGTAAGATTAATAATATTAACTGTTGACTTCTTTTTATCTTATTTGCTGTTCGGTGTTTCAGACGTGAAATACGTGTGTGTGTGTTTCAACCTGACGTTGATAAAATAATTCTCCTTTAGTTATTTTCCCACTGAAATTACAATTAGAATTACGTGATAACGTTGCTTTGGGTGCATAATTATTCATATTTTGAGTTAAGGGGTTATATTTCATGATGTTTAACTTGTGATGTTTTCTTTAGGTGATTCAGAATAACCATACATAATCTTCCCTTAACCTCTCATATCGCCCACCGATGTCCGCCATGTTTTTTCTGAGTTACGGTATGATGTATTTGCAGTTGGTCTTATTCGAATCATACACTCAGTAGCCAACACTACCGGGCGAGTTGGCCGTGCGCGTAGAGGCGCGCGGCTGTGAGCTTGCATCCGGGAGATAGTAGGTTCGAATCCCACTATCGGCAGCCCTGAAGATGGTTTTCCGTGGTTTCCCATTTTCACACCAGGTAAATGCTGGGGCTGTACCTTAATTAAGGCCACGGCCGCTTCCTTCCAACTCCTAGGCCTATCCTATCCCATCGTCGCCATAAGACCTATCGGTGTCGGTGCGACGTAAAGCCCCTAGCAAAAAAAAAAAAAAGTAGCCAACACTAGTGCATACAGGAGAAATTCTTCTCGGAATTTCCTTTCTCCGCGTCTCCCTTCGGGTAAGTGTGAGCCGGCCTTAGGAGCGGTTTGCAGGCTACGCTTAAGACCCGCTACGTTGCACGTTCCCTTGTTTTCTCTCAGTTCAATTTATACACTGACTGACAGAGCAAATGCAACACCAAGAAGGAGTGGTCAGAACTTTATGCCAATTGCAGGGTAGACTGACGTCACTGAGGTATGCTCATGATGTGAAATGCGCCGCTGTGCTGCGCACGTAGCGAACGATAAATGGGACACAGCGTTGGCGAATGGCCCACTTCGTACCGTGATTTCTCAGCCGGCAGTCATTGTAGAACGTGTTGTCGTGTGCCATAGGACACGTGTATAGCTAAGAATGCCAGACCGCCGTCAACGGAGGCATTTCCAGCAGACAGACGACTTTACGAGGGGTATGGTGATCGGGCTGAGAAGGGCAGGTTGGTCGCTTCATCAAATCGCAGCCGATACCCATAGGGATGTGTCCACGGTGCGGCGCCTGTGGCGAAGATGGTTGGCGCAGGGACATGTGGCACGTGCGAGGGGTCCAGGCGCAGCCCGAGTGACGTCAGCACGCGAGGATCGGCGCATCCGCCGCCAAGCGGTGGCAGCCCCGCACGCCACGTCAACCGCCATTCTTCAGCATGTGCAAGACACCCTGGCTGTTCCAATATCGACCAGAACAATTTCCCGTCGATTGGTTGAAGAAGGCCTGCACTCCCGGCGTCCGCTCAGAAGACTACCATTGACTCCACAGTATAGACGTGCACGCCTGGCATGGTGCCGGGCTAGAGCGACTTGGATGAGGGAATGGCGGAACGTCGTGTTCTCCGATGAGTCACGCTTCTGTTCTGTCAGTGATAGTCACCGCAGACGAGTGTGGCGTCGGCGTGGAGAAAGGTCAAATCCGGCAGTAACTGTGGAGCGCCCTACCGCTAGACAACGCTGCATCATGGTTTGGGGCGCTATTGCGTATGATTCCACGTCACCTCTAGTGCGTATTCAAGGCACGTTAAATGCCTACCGCTACGTGCAGCATGTGCTGCGGCCGGTGGCACTCCCGTACCTTCAGGTGCTGCCCAATGCTCTGTTTCAGCAGGATAATGCCCGCCCACACACTGCTCGCATCTCCCAACAGGCTCTACGAGGTGTACAGATGCTTCCGTGGCCAGCGTACTCTCCGGATCTCTCACCAATCGAACACGTGTGGGATCTCATTGGACGCCGTTTGCAAACTCTGCCCCAGCCTCGTACGGACGACCAACTGTGGCAAATGGTTGACAGAGAATGGAGAACCATCCCTCAGGACACCATCCGCACTCTTATTGACTCTGTACCTCGACGTGTTTCTGCGTGCATCGCCGCTCGCGGTGGTCCTACATCCTACTGAGTCGATGCCGTGCGCATTGTGTAACCTGCATATCGGTTTGAAATAAACATCAGTTATTCGTCCGTGCCGTCTCTGTTTTTTCCCCAACTTTAATCCTTTTCGAACCACTCCTTCTTGGTGTTGCATTTGCTCTGTCAGTCAGTGTATTTCAAATTTTTCTTCTTCTTCCTCTTTCTGGCGCCGATTTATAGAATCTTCTCATTTTCTAGTGTTGGTTTTATTTTGAGTCTTCTCTCTCTGCATGTTATGATGATGATGATGTTTGCTTGTTGTTTGAAGGGGCCTAACATCGAAGGTCATCGGCCCTCTCTGCATGTTGTCCACATTTTTTATATTATTCTCAGTTCCTCTTTTACACACTCTTTTATTTCGTTATACTGTTCCCGAATAAGGTCTCTGGTTTGTTGCGCCTGACACACCTCTCTGACTATTTCTTTGATCTTCTCCATCTCTTCCCAGTCAATTGATCCCACTGTTCCGGCACCAGGATTCATCTCGACACCATTACCGTATTACAAGTAGTATTGCCACCACTGCTGCTGCCATCAGATGTACCTGCAATCCGTACTGTTTCAGAGGTTAGCACAATGCAGAATAGAATGTGGTGGTATAGACTGCTCTGAATATATTGCATATTAACTTTTTTTCATAAGATCTTACTGGGTTGTAAAAGAACGTAATGAATTATACTGTTTTATGAAATTGATTTAAATAAATAACACCAAGTTATTACTTAATACATTTATTAATCAGATTACATATGTATTAAATCCAATATGGCGGCTTAAAATGCTGCCCACATACGATAGAAGTTCTTGATTATAAAAGTTAGGTACAAATGTATCCAGGGCCGGATTTACATCTTAAGTCGTTTTAGGCCTGTCAGAATTAGGCGCTCCTCCCCACCACCACATCACGTGGGCACTCGAGGTCTCTAATAGATTATTATTATACTTTATTAATGTCACTGTTGTCATGAATGCTGTATTTTTCATTATGTGTGTCGAACACTTGTCCCGTTTCTCTGTGGGTCGGTTATGAAGTGAGATGGATCTTTTATGGATCATAGTTTTTAGGGTCGGATGTCCCTCATCATCAGAGTAATTAATGATATGAAATGAATGCTTTAGGAAGGGAGAGGGTGAAACACGACTCCGGCACATAGCCTGCTCCTGTCGAATAGCACCAGGAGGTCTGCTCAAGGTTTAACGTTACCATGTGACGGACGAATCACCATCAACAGCGTCATATGCCCGCACTCCATATGAACACTGTGCATAGGTTTGTAATTGATGCCACGCTTTTGACACGCAGTCTGGTGATTATAAATTTTATATCGCCATCTCTCCTACTCTGCCGGCCAACATTCTGGCAGTGACAAATTTTTCACCAACGGGACTCGAACCGGCTAACCATGATGCCAGACCATATATACACGTGACGCCTTAACGGTTATAATCACCAGGTGGTTTGGTGCTTGAACCAAGTACCATACGGAATTCTTTATTATACAAAACCAAGTGATCTTCGGGGGTTGGTTCTGTTTTATAGAAAACGTCTATTGTGGCCGCGTACAGGTTTGAACTTAATAAAATATATCAGCGAGGATGTCAAAGGCTCGATATACGTTAGAACTGGCGTGTGGGTTGGTGAAGGTGAATGATCTAGACGGAAATGAAAATAGAAAATAGAAAGGGAGATGATTTAAAAGTTAATTTGGCAGTATTAGTATTTTTACAAATATATTTATTTAGTACAACCCCAACAGAACAACTTGGCCTATCTGCAATAATTAAATTTGACGAAGTTTTCATGCAAATATCCAGAACAGAAACAAGGAAAAGCTTGACAAAGAAAACATTATTTCTTTCTTTTTTAATCCGTTTACACTCCAGGGTTGTTCAGCTCCATGGCTAAATGGTTAGCGTGCTGGCCTTTGGTCACAGGGGTCCCGGATTCGATTCCAGGCAGGGTCAGGAATTTTAATCTTAGTTGGTTAATTTCGCTGGCACGGGGGCTGGGTGTAAAAAATATGTGTCGTCTTCACATCATTTCATGACGCGCAGGTCGCTTACGGATGTCAATCAAAAGACCTGCATCTGGCGAGCCGAACTTGTCCTCGGACACTCCCGGCACTAAAAGCCATACGCCATTTCATTTTACTCCAGGGTTGGGTTTTCCCTCGGACTCAGCAAGGGATCCCACTTTTACCGCCACAAGGGCAATGTCCTGGAGGGTGCAACTTTGGGTCGGGGAATACAACTGGGAAGGAGGACCAGTACCTCGCCCAGGTGGCCTCACCTGCTATGATGAACAGGAGCGTTGTAGGGGGATGGGAAGTTTGGAAGGGATAGACAAGGAAGAAGGGAAGCGGCCGTGGCCTTAAGTTAGGTACCATCTCGTCATTTGCCTGGAGGAGAAGTGGGAAAGTACGAAAAACCACTTCGAGGATAGCTGTGGTGGGAATCGACCGCCCCCCCTCCCGAACTGCACTCAGTTGACCTCTCGAGGCTGAGTGGAGCACGTTCCAGCCCTCGTGCCACTTTTCAAATTTCGTGGCAGAATGGTCACAAAATAAATAAATAAATAAATAAATAAATAAATAAATAAATAAATAAATAAATAAATAAATAAATAAATAAATAAATAAATTTGTCGTTTCACAAATACAGAAGGATGACTTTAAAGGAACCAAGGAAATTGAATAAAGTGATCACCTGTTGGAAGATGGGCACTGGGAAAGAAAACCAACTAGCTCACCTTTCGCGTGTGCTACTAAAGTTAAGAGGACCAAACCGCTTATCTTTCAGACGAAAACTAGCTTTTCTCATGAAAATTCAATTCAATTATATATTAAGAGAAAACAACGAAGAAGACCAACCATCAAACAGCTTTCATTCGTATAAGTTGATTTCTCTGTGACGTGAAGGAAATCCAATAAGCAAGGGAATGCTTACGAATATGTTCTTCACCACATATAAAAATATGCCTGGCCTTTTTTATGAAACTAAATATGAGTTCTGAAGTTGAAGATTATTTATATGGTTTTGGAATGGTGCAGACTTCACATTAAAAGATGATGAATGAATGGAATGATAATGTGTATTGTTTCATTAGTTGATTCATTAGTTCCTCATATGTAAATGTTAAATGCATTTTCTATCTAAGTAGGCCTATTTCACATTTACCTGTTCATATGTTAATACTACAAACTCTGTGGTGGTTCCTTTTAAATAAATATTAATTTGAATTTATTTAAATAGAATCAACAGCCATTTTTAATGATGAAACTATGAGGAGAGGGGAATTTTAATAAAATGTGTAATAGTAAAATCTAATATACCCCTAAAGTTATGCTAATACTTAAAACAAGCGGGGTTTCTAATTTTCTTAAATGAGGATAACTTTAAAAACAGCTTTTTCTCACTTTTCTATGAATAGCGTTTATTTTGTTTTATATAAAAGCCGTCCAGTTGATGTTACTATCTACCAATGTGCCGGAATGAAATCTGCATCGAACGTGTGCAGCCCTGTTGCTGGAGAGAATGGAGAAGCGGCAATAGGTGTGGAGCGATTTCTTCGAAAGCCATCGTTATGTTGAAATGGAAAGAGCCAGGATAACCTCAGACATGTCGTTACACGGATGATATCATAGAACTTGCACTTTGTAGGGTTATCACCCGCTGTGTGAGTGTGTGTTTGCCGACTTTGATTCACAATACAGCAGATACAATTCAGTGTTTTGTTGAAGGATAATAGTGTCCTTAACCACACTTTGTGTGGAAGACTAAATTTTGCACATTGTGCGCATTTCCGCAGTATTATATCGTACGCAAAGTGGCCATCTTAACTCTTCGTCCAGTTGTATTTTAAGTGATATACTAGTAAATTTCAGAGGGCCTTGGGGAAAATGTCATCACGGTATTCTCCCCATTATCCCCATGTTAAGAGCTCATTGACAACGATGCTGGTGTTTCATTGTAATATGCGAATAATTAAGCGACGACGCATATTACGAAGACTAAGGTTACCAGCATTACTATGTGTACATTGTAATCAAGTATTTCGCTGTAAGTACCATAAAAGTGCAACTGAAAACATTCCATTTTGGGGGATTTGCTACGAATAACGTAAACTTAGTACTACAGGGTAATATTACAACTATTTAAGCAGGAAGTAGTAAATGGCCTCTCCTATTGAGACAATTTTCAGCCGCATACTAGTAAAGATTTCTAGAATTAATTCCAAATTATAATCAATATGCATTCTGTACTTTGATGGAAACTCGTTTATCTCGATTATTTATTCTAAGCAGATATGACGTACTCTCATCAAAATAAGAATGTATTTATTTATTTCCATAATTGAACATAGTGCTGTGTAGTATTTGCTTAGTTTTTGAGCGAAACTACGATGAATGCAATGAATAATTATGCTGAGTTCAGTTTAGCATTTATGTGGCATGTAATTTGCCTAAGAGAAAAGCAGCCTGTTTTGAGTTGAAGAGATGATCAAAAGTACATTATGATTTAGTAGTATGTTCAGTAGAATTCTCCGGAATATCTTGTAGAAATGGTAAAGGCACGAAATGGGACAGAAGATTTTTGGATTCCTAAAGGACAAGGTGACAGAATTAATTTCTTTCTAATTTCTTGTGTAGGGAATGTGCTTCTACGGTTATTGAAGAGATATAGAATGTATCTTCTTGTTAGTAGTACGAAGTTCTTTATTTGCTCTACACGAATGCCGTATGATTCAGCATCTTTCCCACTTTTGGATTTCTTCATTGTATTTCTTAATTTTGCAATCGGAAAAGGTGAAGTAAGACAAAATAACTCTTCCTCTTGACGATCAACTTAAACATTTGTTTCCTTCCCTTTTTGATATTTTTCATTCATCAGCAGCAGATATACTGTATTATTTTATTTACCACTAGCTGTTACCCGCGGCTTCACTGGCGTGGATTTCGTAATTTGATAAAAGTAATCTTTCCTCGGTAGGCCCTACTGTACCAAAACATTATCTGAAAATTACCAAAGTATAAAAATTCACCGAAAAATTGAGTTTCATTTACCCCTGTACCTCTTTGTAAACCTCCTTTGTGGTATTGCTGTTTCGGGGCTAAGATGACCAGGATATTAGCAGAGCTAACTATGGAACATGCGACGTAAAACTGTCCATATCAGAAACAATCCTCTCTCAAGTCTTTTTAAAAAAGAAAAAGAAAAAAAAGAAAAAGGAACCTTGTTCCATTTGTTAAAGGAGATTCCACATACCAATTTCCAAGTCTGTAATATATTCAGCGTTTGAGACATAAGTATCCCCATAAAGAGAATTCTACCCCTTTTCCTTCTCTTCTCACCCCCTCCCCCTTAAGTGGATTTTCCGGAAACCAAAAATACGTGTTTCTTTATTTTTAAAGGAGATTTCAAATACCAAATGTCACGCCTGTAACATGTTAAGCTTTTGAGATATACTGTAGATATACTCACTTAAAAAATTCACTCCCTTTTCATTTATTTTCACCCCTCTTAAATTAATTTTCAGAAAAAAGACCGTTTTTTAAGGAGGTCCCAGGTACCAATTTTCACGTCTACAAAGTCTTATTTTTTGAGATATAAGTATCTTCATTAAACGAATCTACCCCTTTTACGGTTCTTACCCCCCCCCACCTTAAGTGGATTTTCCGAAAACAAATAAAACACGTCTTTCTTTATATTTAAAGGAGATTCCAAATGCCAATTCCCACGTCTGTAACATCTTCAGTTTTTGAGACATAGGTATCCCCATAAAGCGAATCCAATCCCTTTTTTCTGGCCTTTCCACCCCCTTAAATGGATTTTATGAAAACAAAAACCGTAATTATTTTTAAAGATTACAAGTTACAATTTTCACGTCTGTAACATGTTATATTTTTGAGACATACTGTACTTATTTCAAAAATTCTAGCCCCTTTTCACTTCTTTTCACCCCCTTAAATGGATTTTCCGAAAACAAAAAATGCGTTTTTCTTTTTATTTATTTTAGAGGAGATTTCAAATAGCAATGTTCACGTCTGTAATATCTTCAGTTTTGAGATAAGTATCCTCATAAAAAATAATTGAATTCTTTCTTCATTTCTTTTCATCCTTCCCCCACCCTTAAATGGAATTTTCGAAAACAAAAAATCATACGTGTTCCTTTATTTTTAAAGGAGATTCCAAATACCATTTTTCACTTTTGTAACATGTTAAGTTTTTGAGATATATTCATTTTAAAAATTCACCCGCTTCTTTCAATTCTTTTTACCCCTAAGTGGATTTTCCGAAAACAAAAATACTTATTTCCTTATTTTTAAAGGAGATTCCAAATACCAATGTTCACGTCTGGAACATCTTCAGCTTATGAGATATATCTTCATAAAAATAATTCAACCCCTTTTTCGCTTCTTTTCACCCCCCTTAAGTGGATTTTCTGAAAACAACAAAACTACGTTTTTCTTTATTTTAAAAGGAGATTCCAGGTATCAATCTTCACGTCTGTAAACTGCTAAGTTTTTGAGATATAGATATAATAATTTAAACAATTCACCCCTTAGCGATGGGATATCCAAAAATCTTCCCCTAATGAGCACCTACGCTGTAATATAAATGTATCTCCAAATTTCATTTATTTATGTCCAGTAATTTTGGCTCTGCGATGATGAATCAGTCAGGACATGTTTTACATATATATTATACAGCCCGCCTGGTGGCCAAGATCTTTAAGGCGTTGAAGTCTAAACGGTTTGACACCGTGGTTAGACGGTTCGAGTTCCGTTGGTCGAAAAAATGTCACTATCAGAATTTTGGCCGGCCGGGTAGAGGAGGTAGTGGTAGATTGCGTACCAAAAGCCTGGATTAAATGACACGCCTCTCCGCAGTAGTCGCATATGACGCTGTTGATCGTAATTCGTCCGTCGGATGGGGACGTTAAGCCTTGAGCAAACTCCTTGGTGCTATTCGACAGGAGTAGGCTATTTGCCTCTCCCTTCCTACTATCATATAGCACGTCATTCATTTCATCTTATTAACTCCTGTGATTTGGTTGACGTCAGGTAGGGCATTCGGTCATAAAAACCCGCTACAACAGATTCATCTCACTTCATACCCAACCCCGTAGAGAAACAGGACAAAAGTCAATCAATCAATCAATCAATCAATCAATCAATCAATCAATCAATCAATCAATCAATCAATCAATCAATCAATCAATCAATCAATCAATCAATCAATCAATCAATCAATCAATCAATCAATCAATCAATCAATCAATCAATCAATCAATCAATCAATCAATCAATCAATCAATCAATCAATCAATCAATCAATCAATCAATCAATCAATCAATCAATCAATCAATCAATCAATCAATCAATCAATCAATCAATCAATCAATCAATCAATCAATCAATCAATCAATCAATCAATCAATCAATCAATCAATCAATCAATCAATCAATCAATCAATCAATCAATCAATCAATCAATCAATCAATCAATCAATCAATCAATCAATCAATCAATCAATCAATCAATCAATCAATCAATCAATCAATCAATCAATCAATCAATCAATCAATCAATCAATCAATCAATCAATCAATCAATCAATCAATCAATTCACTGTCCTCATCATTTTCAACAGTGTTTGCAGTAGGCCACGTTAAAATGCTTGCATAAAATTCTTTGTATTGATCAGGTATGTAATGAGTTATTTTTGAAATATCTTGTAACTTCTGCACTTTGATAGGAACTCGTCCCGTGTAGACCATCTGCGTCGGTAATTAAAAGTTTCCCGCTTTTAAGAGTTTGAACACATGACAGTTGAGACCATCAATAAACTTACTTGCAAAAACATAGCCTTTTTCTTTCCCTTTACAAATGAAATGCTTGTGTGTGCTAATTTTAAGAGATTCTTTTGATGTGCCTAAGCTCTTTGCAGTTTTCTTGAAAAATATTGGCCACCACTTTTTATAATCTATTAGGTCTATATCTTCCGTTCTTATATGTTTCACTTGAAACAAAGGTTGTTTCTTTTTTGCGGAAAGTATTAAATCACAATATTGCTCAGGTGAATATATCCTGTCTGTCATGGTGACAAATTACTCATTTGATGGATCCAAAGTCACGATCACATGGGCGGAAGCTGTGACCGCGAACAGGAAAATACCGGTATATGTTGATGTTTTTGAATCTACCAGAAACAGATAGACCCATTATACATCTAAGTAATGTGTGGTTCCGGTTTTGGCCTGGGCATGCATCACTGAATATGTTCAGTTCCTTAACTTGGGGTGGAATATTGTATGTATGTTTAGTTCTCAGCCCGAAGGCTGGTTGGATCCTCAACAGCTCCGCCATCAGCTGTCATAGATGGCCTTGGCATCAATGAAGAGGCGTATTAGGGAAATGAGGAGTGAGGTAGTTTCCCGTTGCTTTCCTCACTGAACCAGAAGATGCTATTACATATCAGTCTGCCAAGCCCACTGAAATGCATGCACCAACCGACCCTATGAGCAATATTTTCACACCATTCATAGCAGGGACTGGCTGCAGAAGGAATGGCATTACTAGCACCACTCATACCTCAGTCACTTTCATTTTGTCAAAGCCAAGGATAAAGCTGAGACAGATCAATGAAAGTAACAAAATTCCTCTAGCCCATACCAAAAGACATAGTGCACTGTAAACACTAGGTCCCGCCAGGAAAGGCACTGTTTATATACAATGTAATCGTTCAAAAACGTACAAACTTCGTGAAGTCCTTTCTTAGATTCACCTTCAAGTATAAGATACTGCCTTAATAATTCCCCCTCCCCAAGCTATGCACACAGAAGACAAATTGCCAGAGTTTACGGAGGTAAAACATTTTCTGAACTGGTAGACACGGTAGAGGTAGGTTCTGCATAAAGTCAAACAATATTCCAGCGACGTCATCCCTATTTTTACACATTTCCGTGACAGCTTCGATTTTCTTGTAAACTCTACAGGCTCTCCACTTGTACACCAATAGTTCAGCCACTGCATCTCGTTTAGCATTATCGTCCAATGAGGAAGAATTTATTTTTGAATTAAAAGCCTCGCATGTTGAACAAACATCTACTTGAGGTCGTCCGAAACGGTAACCATAATTTTCTTGATAGTACTGAAGGAAATACTTATAAGTAATCACTTCCTCTAGTTCTGGATGTTTTGAAATCAATAAATTATGAAGAATTTTACAGTTCAGGCCGTTTCTAAGTAAGTAACAGGAGTAGTAGCATAGTGGCTATCTCTTTTGGGAAAAGACTTTATGTGAGAATCAACTTTGATAAGCACAGCTAGTGAAATTTTATGATGTTTCTCATGCCTCCCTCGCATATCAACAGGTTGGGCACCTTTGGATAAAAGTGATGTTAATCTAAAAAGAGCTTTGATACTTATAGCATGTAAGCTTAGGAAAGCATTATGGCATACCTCAAGCCGCTCAGTGTTCTTGATAGTATGATATTTAAATGAGAATGCAAACAGCTTTGACTCTGATGTAGTAGGCCTATGCCTACTGACATTGTAACATTCTATCAAACCCATTATGTATGTGTCTCTCTCGTTTTTAGGTCTACCATTGTGAAGAGTTCTA
Source organism: Anabrus simplex (assembly GCF_040414725.1). Lineage (NCBI taxonomy): Eukaryota > Metazoa > Arthropoda > Insecta > Orthoptera > Tettigoniidae > Anabrus > Anabrus simplex. Next base: position 1,030,740,894 of record NC_090265.1, on the reverse strand, counting down.
ATTATTTGCGACATTTTCTCATCATCAAACATTGTAGTGCACTGCTTTTTACACTTACAGTCTGGTCCACTTGTTTTCTTCTCTACTAACTTGCCTTTTGTCGTTACAAATTCTTCACCTCTCAATCTTGCTTTGTCATATTGCCACTACCTCTTCGTTTCTTTATTGGACTTTCACACTCTGATTCAGGCATTTTAAAAATTGAAATACTAATGAACAGAAAACCCTAATAACCTCACATCACAGCGAGTTGACTGCATAAAGTTCAAAACACATAACCTCCAAGCAACAGAAAAGAGAATGACAATACTTAGTTGCACCCGAGAGGAACAACAGACAGCGCTCCAAGTGGGTAACCCAGTAACCACTTCAGTTGAAGCGTTGCCTACGAGATATGCAAGGTTGGGACATAGCTACTATTGTCGCTGAAAAAGCGGCCCGACCGTGTTCACGGTTTGGCCGCTAGATGTCAGGTTTCCGTTCTGTTCTTGACGGACTTTAACATTGTGATATGCGGAGCAATTGTGATGCTGTGTTGATTTGTGCAATTTATTGTGAATATTGTTTCTCTCGGTGAGTGTCTGTGAGGTTGAGAAGAAGGTGCACTGTTGAGTTCCTCTCTGTATTTCGGATGACACTAAGAAAGGATGAAAATTGACGTTCCATAGTTTCCCTTCCGAGTGCGGTTTAAGGGAGAAATGGAAGAAAACTATTTCTAGGCGAGGTGATATAGTAGGATCTCTTTAGGTACCTAGCAATTCTTCTCATAAAACAGATTTCAGTGTAAGCACATCAATCTCAAATTTCCTTCTGTTTTAATTGTGTATCCTGTTCACAAACAGGAAAATGTCAAACGCAGGAAGCGTCCAGCTCCCAAAAATGATGTATTACCATCAAAATTTAGTAAAAGTTCCGATTCGGATAACGATGAACATACCATATGCGTCAGCCACAAACTAAAAAGGAGTACAAGTCTTGTTTCTATATCAAGGAAAGTCTACGAGTATCTCTGTTAAATCTAAAAAATATACGGATCAGAAAATAAAATACCAGATTACAGAAAATAATCTGTAAATTGAGAAGTAGGATACGGGTAATGAAATCAGAAAAGAAGTTTTACGGTATCTGAACTTGACCAAAAAGCAAACCAAATTTAAAAGCATGCTAAAATGGGTAATTTAGGAGCTTATTCCTGTTAGAACGAATTTAATTTTCTTCTCATTTCTTCATCCGTTTACCCTCCAGGGTCGGTTTTTCCCTCGGACTGAACGAGGGATCCCACCTCTACCGCTCAAGGGCAGTGTCATGGAGCACCAGACTTTGGGTAGCGGGATACAGCTGGGAAGGATGACCAGTACCTCGCCCAGGCAGCCTCACCTGCTATGCTGAACAGGGGCCTTGTGGAGGGATGGGAAGATTGGAAAGGACAGGCAGGGAAGAGGGAAGGAAGCGGCCGTGGCCTTAAGTTAGGTACTATTCTGGCATTTGCCTGGAGGAGAAGTGGGAAACCACGGAAAACCACTTCCAGGATGGCTGAGGTGGGAATCGAACCCACCTCTACTCAGTTGACCTCCCGAGGCTGTGTGGACCCCGTTCCAGCCCTCGCACCACTTTTCAAATTTCGTGGCAGAGCCGGGAATCGAACCCGAACCTCCGGGGTTGACAGCTAATCACACTAACCACTACACCACAGAGGCGAACACAAATTTAATTTTACGGGAAGAAAACAGAGAAATACGGTGAAACGACGCTAAATATTTGCGTAACGGTCATAACATCGCTCACCAAACAGCGGCTTCAATACGAATGTCAAAATATCAGATGTGTGGAGGAGAAGATTGGATCGCTGATAATTGGTGAAAGGGCGATTAAACCCAAAGTTATTTATGACCGCAATCTCGATCCGCTTATCGGATACTCTGAGGCACAATTAAAGGAATCGGTAAGAAGTGACAAACTCGCTATCAGATTTCTCTGCTTCTTTGGTGAATTACTTATTTCGTTTAAGCATATTGTAAGAAATACGTTGTAGAAAATAAGTCAAACAATTGCTCTTGGTCTATCTTTGATCTCATATCTGTTTGCTGCCTTCTGAAATTACTAGTTTTAATGAATTTTTATAGTGTTTCATATTCGAACCTCGAACGTGTTGTAATGAGCGGGCGAAACAGATCAGTAAAGAGAACTCTAGCGGCACTTGCCGGAAGTATCTCGAGGACGAGTATAGTGTGCTGTATTTCCCGGCCTTGTGTATCTCGTAGGCAACGGTTGAAGAAGGAACATACCTGGAATCTTATCCTTCTTCAACTGACCAGGAACTTTCCATCGCTTGCAATCTCTTTGAAATAAGTGGAATGTTTTCCTTCGTTATAGATATTACTGCGTCTTAGCACAATGCACAAAATAGCTATCTCAGTTCATTTTGTCAAAAATATGGAATGTTTACCTTTTTCATCTGACCCATTCAATTAATTTATGCGCTTATTATAGATAGATTTTGCGAGGCCCATAATATTTTCGTACTAACTTACGATACCGGCATATAAAATAATTATACTGCATTTTATTTAAGTCGGCCCCGCGGTGTAAAGGTAGCGGGCGTGATTCCCGGCCAGGTCAGGGATTTTTACCTGGATCTGAGGGCTGGTTCGAGGTCCACTCAGCCTACGTGATTACAATTGAGGAGCTATATGACGGTGCCACGGTAGCCCTGGTCTAGGAAGCCAAGAATAACGGCCGAGAGAATTTGTCATGCTGACTACACGAATGGGGTTTGGGTCTGGTCTGGCATTTTATTTCGAAGAAATGCATTATTGTACAATATTGATTTAAAGCAGGGCCTCTCAAACGCCCAAACTCTCACTCGTGCAGAGCGAGGTGCATAGGCTCTGTGCACTGTGCATCGGTACGCTTCGCCTCAACTCGGCTTGACTCGGATGGTGTAGTGTGCTGAGAGCGACAAAGCGTTTGGTGGTAGACGACGTGTTTATCAGTGAAATAGATAAGCGCACGGCAACAACATAATGGAGCAACCTGTTTCGAAGAAAGCAAAGACTTCCGAAAGTCCATTTCAATCGAACTGGGAACTTTCGTTTTTTTTTTTTTTTTTTTTTTTTGTCTGTCGTGACGATAACGCCAAATGCTTAATCTGTGGGACGACAGGGACGATAATTACGTGCGTAAGAAAATCGTCTGCTGAAAGACACTACAACAGACTACTGTACATTCGGAAAATTATTGTGAAATCATAGGAAACGTCAGAGAGAAAGAATTAAGGAAGTTGAAACATCTTGAAGAAGAGCATTCTATATCCACAAATGAGGTTTGTTCCAGTACTGTAGCATTTTCATTTTGGTTAAGGGTTCTGCATTTTTAAAAATTATGTTTACATTCCTCTCAAACATGTATGTGTATTTCTAATTCACTTTTTTTTAATTTTTTTAATAACACTGGTAACCTTGTCCCATACAACTGAGCGTCTCCGCTCACCACACGTAAACATTTCGCAGTGGGGGAGAAACAGCAGTGAAGGTGAGCAACGCGGAGACAGGCCGAACGTTGAGACAGGTGTGGGGAGAGAGAAGTGGAGGGGTCTGCACTCTGGTCAACCAAGCGAAGTCGTCTTTGCACCGTGCACAGTGCATGCACCACGCGCATGCACCCTGAGAGGCCCTGATTTAAAGGTTCATCAAAGTGAAGGCTGAAAATAAATTCAGTTTCTTTGACTAAGTTAACGTTATTTTAAAGGGTTAACTGAAATTTACGATCAGTTTATGAAGCCTGTCAAACTTACATTTCAAATTTAAGTAAGGATGTAAATGTATATATTACTAGCAAGATACCCGTGCTTCGCTACGGTATTATACTGAAATTTATAATTGAATGCTTATTGTTTTAGATATATAATCCGCCGAAATTCGCGATCTGACTCGTTTTCGGCGAGAATCCACCAAAATTCCCGATCTGACTCGTTTTCTATTAGATTTCGGCATGTTTCCTCCCATTTTTCAATCTTCCTTTCCAGCAATCGATTTCGTACTTCCCGGGCTAGGCTCAGGTATTCCTCCCGGTCAGTTGGGTCCCTAAATCTTTGCCATATTTTCCTATAATCATTTTTAATATGGATAAAATCCTTCAGGAGAACCGGCGTGGTGTCATATTGGGTGCCTTGGCGGCACTAAACCCGCGGCCGGACTGCATTCTTAGTCATTACCAGTCCAGGAGCCGTTTCCAGCGCAGTCCGCACAACTGACGACGGTCCGGAACATTATTATTATTATAATTATTATAATAATTATTATTATTATGTGTTGCTGTAATGGCTGATGACAGGGAAAACCGGAGTATCCGGAGAAAAACCTGTCCTGCCTCCGTTTTGTCCAGCACGAATGACACATGTAGTGACCGGGATTTGAACCACGGAACCCAGCTGTGAGAGGCCGGCGCGCTGCCGCCTGAGCAACGGAAGATCCTTATAAGTACATTAAGAACAGTAAAATCAATAGGTTTCACCTCCTTCTACACCCCACCACCGTTAAGTTTATTTACCGCCACCCACTCCCCTCCCAAAAAAAAAAAAATTAAAAGAAGGCTTGTTTCTTTATGTTTAAAGGAGATTCCAAACACCAATGTTCACGTCTATTACCTTCAGTTTTGAGTCAATATAAGTATCCCCATAAAAATAATTTATTTTTTCACTTCATTTCACACTACTCCCCCCCCCCCACTAAGTCAATATTCCCGCAAAAAATACGTGTTTCTTTAATAGTAAAAGATCTTCTAAATACCAATTATCACGACTCTAACTTCTTCAGTTTTTGATTTATGTGTCCTCATGAAAGGAATTCAACTCCTTTACACTCCCGCCCTCCAAGATGATTTCCTCCCAAAAACGCGTTTTTCTTTGTTTTTAAAGGAGATCCAAATACGAATTTTCACGTCTGTAACAGCTTTTGTTTGTATTAGATGTATGTATTCTCATACAATTAAGTCAATTAAATTTTCAATTATTTCACACACACACACACACACACACACACACACACACACCCTCATTGGATTTTCCGAGAATACGTGTTTCTTTACTTTTAGAGCAGATTGCAAATATCAAATTTCACGTCTGTAATTCCTTCATTTCTGAGATATCAGTAGCGTAATTAAAAGAATTCAACACCATTTTCAGTCACATTTACCCTCCCCCCCCCCGCCACCCAAGTAGCATTTCCGAAAACTAAAAATACACGTTTCTTTATGTTTAATAGAGATAAAAATACCATTTTTCTCTTCTGTAACATGCTAAGTTTTTTTTAGATCTACTGTAAAAATTCTCATTTTAAAATTTCTCCCCTTTTGAGTTCCCCTTAAGTGGAGTTTCCAAAAACAAATCACCTATGTTTCTTTACATTTACAGGAGATTCCAAACACCCACTTTTTACGTCTGTAACATTTTACGTTTCCAAGATATTCTGTAGATATAGTCTTTCAAAAAATTCACCCCAATTTGTCACTCCTGTTTAACCGCCATTAATTGGATTTTCCAAAAACTAAAAAAATACGTGTTTCTTTATTTATAAAGGAGATCCCATATACAAATTTCAGTTCTGTAATATCTTTCGTTTCTGAGATATATGTATCCTCATTAAAGTCATTAAACCCATTTTTCACCCTTTTACACCCCACCTATTGCGATTTACAGCAAACAAAAAAATACGTGTTCCTTTATTTTTAGAGGAGATTCTAACTACCAATTTTTACATCTGTAAATTTTAAAGTTCTAAGATGTAGACACACTCATTTTAAAAAATTCACCCCCGCCCTTTTCATCCACCAATATTTGGAATTTTCAAAAACGAAAAAATACGTGTTTCTTTACTTTTAAAGTAGATCCCAAATACCAATTTTCAGGTCTGTAATATCTTCAGGTTCTGAAATATAAGTAGCCTCATTTAAGACATTCAACCCATTACTCACCCTTTTACACCCTTCCTATTGGGATTTTCCGAAAACAAAAGAATACGTGTTTCTTTATTTTTGAAAGAGATTCTAAATACCAATTTTTACATCTATAAACTTTAAAAGTTTTGAGATATAGATACACTCATTTTGAAAAATCACCCCCCTTTTCACCCCCCCATTAATTGGATTTTCTAAAAAGAAAAAATACGTGTTTCTTTATTTTAAAAGAGATCCCAAACACCAATTTTCAGATCTGTAATATATTCAGGTTCTGAAATATAAGTAGACTCATGAAAGGCGTTGGACAATTTTTCAGACTGTTCCACCCTTCCTATTAGGATTTTCCGAAAACAAAATATACATGTTTCTTTATTTTTAAAGGAGATTCTAAATACTAATTTTCACATCTATAACCTTTAAAAGTTTTGAGATATAGATACACTCATTTTAAAATATTACCCCCTTTTCACCCTCTCTTAATTGGATTTTCCAGAAACAAATAATACGTGTTTCTCTATTTTTAAAGGAGATCCCAAACACCAATTTTCAGGTCTGTAATATCTTCAGTTTCTGAGATATAAGTAGCCTCATTAAAGGCATTTAACCCGTTTTTCACCCCTTTTCACCCCTTTTCACTCCTCCTATTGCGATTTTCCGAAAACGAAAAAATACGTGTTTTTTAATTTTTAATGAAGATTCTAAATGCCAATTTTTACATCTGCGAACTTGAAAAGTTTGGAGATATAGATTCACTCATTTTAAAAATTCACCCCCTTTTCACCCTCCCATTAATTGGATTTTCCAAAAACAAAAAAATATGTGTTTCTTTATTTTTAAAAGAGATCAAAAGTACCAATTTTCAGATCTGTATTATCTTCAGTTTCTGAGATATAAGTACCGGTATCCTGATTAAAGGCATTCAACCCATTTTTCCCCATTTTCACCCTTTTCACCCCTCCTATTGGAATTTTCTGAAAACAAAAAAATACGTGTTTCCTTATTTTTAAAGAAGATTCTAAATACCAATTTTTACATCTGTAAACCTTTAAAGTTTTGAGATATAGATACACTCATTTTAAAATTTCACCCCCCTTTTCACCCCCTTAGAGAAGGAATATCCAAAAATCCTCTCTTAGCGAGCACCTACATCTTAATATGAATATATCCCCAAAATTTCATTTCTTTATGTCCAGTAGTTTTGGCTCGGCGATGATGAATCAGTCAGTCAGTCAGTCAGTCAGGATAGATGATATATTTTTAATCAGTGCTTTTTTATATATAAAAAAAGGTTAACCGGTGCTCACTCTACTCATCTCAAACATAGAATACTGGAGTCGTAGCTACAGTTTCTAGGGTGTCATATAATTATATTATATTAGCGGGAAGCCGGTTGCAGTAAATTAGTTAACAACTAGCTCAAGATAACCCACTTTGCTGGTTTTTCTACATCAGTGTGGTTTTCTCTATATAATACAGAAAACGTGCATTAAAAACCTCTCTTTTTCTGTTTATTCTTTAATTTTAATCCTTATTGGGGTGCATAAATATCTTACATTCCAAGTCATTTCATAAAAATACATTCTTATACACTACATTTGATGTCTTGTTGTCTGGCGTATGCACAAACAGTTTTTTCTGTTTTTCCGACTCGGGAGAAAGCAACGAAGACGTGACCCTGTGTGAAACAGGAATCCTTCAAATTAACTCCACAATTGTGGAACAATTGACCCTAAGCCTTATTGATAGTCATACTGTACCAAAAACTAATCTCACTGGAAATCGTAATCGTTTGAAACAAAATGACAAATCATTTGAGATCAATGGAATTCTTGGTATGAAAATTGTTTTTTCTTTTTTATTTGCCGGTTAGGGTTACTGCCTCAACGATATTGTTAAGGAGCTGTTTCAGTAAGTATCTGCTTTAAATTCAAGAATTACGGAAAATACTCACAGATATACTCAAGCAGCAAACTTTTTATTGTTCCGACATCACCGTACTCCAGCGAGATGAATCAAAGATGGATCAAAGAAGGAGTACACATCACAGCCTTCTAGAGTACATTCTCACTCCGATCCTTCCAGTACATTCTTACTCATTTTAATACATTCAGTGACGAAGACAGTCACTTTCAACTTCAACATCTCCCACACCACTACAGCTACAGACACGCAACACCCTGGTGCACGACGGAAGTCTCGAGGTTACTACCACACACAAACACCAGTGGTCTACGATGGGTATTTGTGCCTCCAAGGTGAAATATACGGAGACACGCGTCTATTATATATAGTCTGTCATTTCCAGCCCCCATATCTCCCACACCACTACAGCTACCGACATGCAACCACCATAGTGCACGACGGGAGACTCGAGGTTACTACCACACAGAAGCATCAGTGGTCTGCGGTGGGTAGTTGAGCTGCAAGGTGAAATACACGAACACACACGTATGTTTTTATATATAGTCGGCCAATTTAAACCCCCATATTCCCTACACCACCAGAGCTGTTGTAGTTGTGGCTGCAAGGTGAAATATACGAACAGACACGTCTGTTTTTATATGTAGTCGCTACTTTCAACCCCCACATTTCCCACACCCCCAAAGCTACCGACGGAGAACCACTACATTGTACGATGAGAGACTCGAGGCTACTACCACACACAAACACCAGTGGTCTACGATGGGTATTTGTGCCTCCAAGGTGAAATATACGGAGAAACGCGTCTATTATATATAGACTGTCATTTTCAGCCCCCACATCTCCCACACCACTACAGCTACCGACATGCAACCACCATATTGCACGACGGGAGACTCGAGGTTACTACCACACAGAAGCATCAGTGGTCTGCGGTGGGTAGTTGAGCTGCAAGGTGAAATACACGAACACACACGTATGTTTTTATATATAGTCGGCCAATTTAAACCCCCATATCTCCTACACCACCAGAGCTACCGACACAGAACCACTACAGTGCACGATGGGAGACTCCATGCTACTACCGCATGCAAACAAAAGTGGTCTGCGGTGGATAGTTGTGGCTGCAAGGTGAAATATACAAACACAGGCGTCTATTTTTATATACAGTCGGTCACTTTCAACCCCTACATCTCCCACACCACCACAGCTACTGACATGCATCCACTATAGTGCACGATCTGAGATGTGAGGCTACTACCACACACAAACACGAGTGGCCTGCGCTGGGTATTTGTGACTCCAAGGTGAAATATACGGACACACGCGTCTATTTTTGAATATAGTCGGCCACTTTCAACCTCTACATCTCCCACACCACCACAGCTACCGACACACAATCGCCATATTGCACGATGAGAGACTCGAGGCTACTACCGCACACAAGCACAAGTAGTCTGATGTGGGTAGTTATGGCTGCAAGTTGAAATATACGAACACACACGTCTATTATTATATATAGTCGGTCAATTTTAACCCCCCTACCTGCCGCACCACCACAGCTACATGCACACAACCACTATAGTGTACGATGGGAGATTCGAGGCTATTACCACACACAAACACCAGTGATCTGCGGTGGGTATTTGTGGCTCCAAGGTGAAATATATGGAGACACGCGTCTATTATATATAGTCTGCCATTTTCAGCCCCCACATCTACCACACCACTACAGGTAACGACACGCAATTTAGTGCATGATAGGAGACTCGAGGCTACTACCGCACACAAACACCAGTGGTCTACGGTGGATAGTTTGGCTGCAAGGTGAAATATATGAACATACACGTCTGTTTTTATATGTAGTTGGCCACTTTCAAACGCCATATCTACCACACAACCACAGCTACCGACACGTAGCCACCATAGTGCACGATGAGAAACTTGAGGCTACAACCACACAGACACCAGTGGTCTGCGGTAGTAATTCTGGCTGCGAGGTGAAATGAACGGACACACATGTCTATTCGTATATACAGAGTGATCCACTATTATATCCTTATTTTTATTTCACTATTATTCTGTCATTAACAATGCCACATGGTTGCTTTCAATTCTATTATGTACTACGGTCCTTGCCATTTCATATTTCAACGTAGGCACCAGCATTAGGAGCACACCGTTGCAGTCGGGGCCCAATGTTCCTGACAGACCGCTGCAACATGTCGTTTGGTACCCGCGCACACTCTTCCCTAATGACTGCTTCCAAAGTGTCCAAGTCACTTGGTTTTCTGGCATACACCTTCTCTTTCAAATACCCCCAGAGGAAAACTCCAATGGGGTCAAGTCTGGACTTCTCGGTGACCACTCAACATTTCCGCGACGTCCAATAACGCGGCCCGGAAAAGCATTGTCAAGCCATTCTCGCGAAATCAATGCAAAATGGTGAGGTGCCCCATCGTGCGTCAAGTGCACATTGTCCACTCCGTCCCAGGTTGAAACAATGGGATAAAAAAAGTTTGTAGCATGTTGCAGCGGTCTGTCATGAACATTGGGCCCCGACTGCATCGGTGTGCTCCTAATGCTGGTGCCTTCGTTGAAATATGAAATGGCAAGGAACATAGTACATAATAGAATTGAAAGCAACCATGTACCATTGTTAATGACAGAATAATAGTGAAATAAAAATAGGGATATAATAGTGGATCATCCTGTATATATATAGAGAGAGAGAGATAGAGATTAAAACACATCGTACACATGTTTAGCTCCAATTTATAGTCCAAAACACAACTTAACCTAATCTTTACATTAGACTTCAACGTAGGTAACTAAAATGTTAGTAGAAATTAAGAAATGACATTAGTACCTTTCCCATTACAGTAACTGCCAAATTGGACCCATGGTGCTGGTGCTGCCATCTTGCTCTTTGTGTCCGTCGCAAAATGTCTCCCTTTCAGGTACCAGGAGTTGACATATGGTAAAGGTCGAAAATATCATAGAGGAGGACCTACCGTCTTGATAAACATCATTGAATTCACAGATGCCAGGTATAGAGAAAGAAGCCCTTGTTGGTGTCAATGTTAAGTTTATTTGCGAGAGGTAAAAATGGGAATGCTGTTGATGTTTACAAATGGTAGTAGTAACGCTGGAATTTTCTTCTTAATAAGAAATTCACGATAACTCTTAGAACTTACATGCCTTGAATCCTTAATCACCTACACAAATTTTTTACTTCACCAAAAGCAAGGCCCCACACCGCTGGCTGCGCAGAAGTGTGTGTGACTGGGGAAGACATGTCCATGCGCGTACCACTATGTTGCGGGCGCTCCTCAGCTTGATGCGGAAATCATATGGAATTCATGCTTTAACTTACATTTCACACAGATGAAAACATGCGCCTTATAAAATTAATGACTGCCTACACCGACTACCGTGTACACACACAATAATTATACATAATATCAAGACTGTGGTAATATTAAAATATACTTCTGTATAAAAACTGAACGATCTACACAAATCCTTTGCATAGCCTATAGGTGGCGCACCTTAAAAAAAAAAAAAACCTTTAGCAGACTGAATAAGAAGACTGAAAAATACACTAATACAAAAATACACTAGAGGTACCTCGAAATTGTTCATGTCGCTCACTTTAATATAAGGGTCATATAGGTAACTGATGTGTTTGAACATTGTACGTATGGCAATAAGGCCAGACTCAAAGGACGAGAATCACGTGGCAATGTCTCTTGAGAAACCTAGGATCAACAATTATTTAGCTTTATTGAAAATATGAAGACATGTTCAAAAAGCGGTCTACAACTTCAGTATGATTACATATCGTGAGATAAAAATTGCCTGTCTCTCAGCAGACTGGAGAACACATAAATTAAATATTTACAAACTCCTGTACCGATAACAATAATATTCAATATCAACAAGAAAGGAAACCTGTGAAATAAAATCTTTCTATGAAAGGTACATTGCTGATGTTTCCTCTCAGATAAGTCATTACAGCAAATTTTACTCAATCAACATACATATCTGAACAGATTGTTTAAAAAGTACATGACTGCAGAAATCTTTCTAAAACAATCAGAACCGGGCGAGTTGGCCGTGCTCGTAGAGGCGCGCGGCTGTGAGCTTGCATCCGGGAGATAGTAGGTTCGAATCCCACTATCGGCAGCCCTGAAGATGGTTTTCCGTGGTTTCCCATTTTCACACCAGGCAAATGCTGGGGCTGTACCTTAATTAAGGCCACGGCCGCTTCCTTCCAACTCCTAGGCCTTTCCTATCCCATCGTCGCCATAAGACCTATCTGTGTCGGTGCGACGTAAAGCCCCTAGAAAAAAAAATCAGATACATGTTTTATCATTTTCTGAATATCTAATGCCGGCTCTGCGGTGTAGGGGTAGCGTGTCTACTTCTTACCCGGAGGCTCCGGGTTCAGTCCCTGGCCAGGTCGGAGATTTGTACCTGGATGTGAGTGCTGGTTCGCGGTCCACTCAGCATACGTGATTACAATTGCGGAGCTATCAGACGGTGACATAACGGCCGAGAGGATTCGCCCTGCTGACCACATGACACCTCGTAATCTGCAGGCCTTCAAGCTGAGCAGCGGTCGCTTGGTAGGCCATGGCCTTTCGGGCCTGTTGTGCCATGGGGTTTGGTTTGGTTTGGGTATGAAATGACGTAATTGGATGAGTAGAAGTTAAATTATCATGTTTGTGTGAATTGGATTTAAGTAAATGCTGCCTGACATTCGTTACACTGGTGCTAGTCTTCTATCGTGTATTTCTTAACATGAAATTAATGTCTAGGGTTAGTTTGAGTTTCTCTGCGTGATTTAGGCTTAAGTATTTTTTTTATTTTAACAATTTGCTCTACGTCGCACCGGCACAGATAGGTCTTATGGCGACGATGGGATGGGAAATTCCTAGGAATGGGAAGGAAGAGCCCGTGGCTTTAATTAAAAGTACAGCCCCAGCATTTTTCTGGTATGAAAATGGGAAACCACGGAAAACCATCTTCAGGGCTGCCGACAGTGGGGTTCTAACCCACTATATCCGGGATGCAAGCTCACAGCGGCGCGATCCTAACCGCACGGCCAACTCGCCCGGTTAGGCTTAAGTAAGAATGTTATCATTTAAGATGTAAAACCCTCCTCATAATATTATCTTCTTAAATATTACTGCTTTTACAAACTCATTCTGAATTAACATTATCTGAGCAGATAAAAATTGAAAGTGCGTTGTAATTTTGCTCTAATATGAGCCCCATGATTTACACCAGAAAGAAAATAAAATGAAATTGAAAGTAAAGCACTTGCAAATAAAAAAGATTAATATCATAGTGAAAAGTTAATTTGATTAGCGTTTTCTAATGCAGACTAGGATTGACAAGATGGTAATGAGCTTTGTTTAGACTTTATATTGTCAGATTTTTCTATAATAGCGTATTAACAATTGTATTCTTTTATTATAAAGCCAGTGGGAAAAATGGGAGAAATTAAGACATACAATACTAATAAATCATTTTTTAGATAATTGATAATTTGAAGCAATACCTTGCCCTAATATTAGAAGGTTTTATCAAGCTGTATCAATCATATCTTACGGATTCTAGGCCCAGGTTTATCAAATTTGTAATACCGCTACACAGTACGTGTGAAGAATATGTAGTCTTTTTCAGAACAGCTTTTTAGTTCTAAACAATTATCCCCGATGAATTGGAAAAAGGCAAACAAGAAAAAGAAGTCTAAATATTCTAAATTTCATGTCCATGCGTTCTCTGAATCAAAGTTCTCGATTATGGTAAATAAAAGTTATTTTTTTAACAGTTCAGTTTCTACTCACATGTGAAAAGAAATACCAGATCCCTTCTGATAGCAGTCTGTACAAATGAAGGCTGCACACGAATTCACCTTCATAAATATCTTTCCGTTCCACAGGTAATGCCTAACTTTAGGCCTAATATTGCCGATCAATTTAACTAACGTAATGTATCAGTTCCCACATTCCTTGAAAATATTTGACTATATATTATCACTCCGTCACATATAATACCAAACCAGATCCACTAACAGGCATGATTCAAATCGAAAACATGCAAGGGTCTGTAAACATTACCACGTGCTAGCCATGCATTCGAAGCTGAAGCGCCCGCAACATGGCGATGCGCGAAAGTGTTCAATATTCCGCTTAGTATCAGCGCGCTCTGTGCGTCTAGATAAATAATATTAAAGTCTTTGACCAAAAGTGACATTCTTCTGCACATTATCTGGGCGACATTCAGGATACAATAGTTTTGTTCCCTCTGGTATTTGTGTGTTATTTTGTTAACAGACGATTTTCAATCCGTCGCCTAAAGCTGCCATAGAATATTTCAGGGTCAAGAGAGCTTTTTGCATTGGCAGCTCGCCTTTATTCTCTCTTCCCCAGGGCAATTCTCTTGAATTTCAAATTCTTAGCTGCCCTTCGGGCTTCAAGATAGAAAGAGCCTCTATTAATTTCCTATCTTCAAACAAAAGAATTTGCCTGGATATTAATGAGCCTTATAAAGTGTCATATTGCGTGTTTGTAGTTTAACGCTGAGTTTTGATAATTCTTGAAAGAATCACACAGAAGACCAAGATCAAGAATAAAATCAACAAACGTCATTTTTAAGAGACCATCGTACATAGCTATTTCATTCTTATCCCTGTTCTCATCCTGTACCACGAGTAATCCATAGTTTTTCCAAACTGCACAAACACATCTTTAACTTGAAGCTGTCCCACGAGTATTTAGAATTCTTCCAGTGCGGTACAGCTGATCACAGTAACACGAAGGAAGTTCCCATATTTTAAGCGTCAAGCACGTCAGTCGAAGGAGTAGTGCTCTCGAACCAGATCGATATCATATACTTTATGATACGGTCGATGCTATGGATGAGATTTAATCTATCGACACTTCCTGACGCCGTTATTCCACATCAAGGGGTGATGGCAGCACCTACTTGGAGACACACTAAAAAATTCCACATCTTCACGACAATTTTTACTATCTAAAGTTTACCAGTACGCGTGCCGGAGCGTACTGGCAGAACAAAAGCCCTGATTTCAATTTGTACAATCAATATAACTTTCCCTGTGAACTATGTGACTTTGTTGCGGTGGAGAGGTTTGTGCGTCCCAATGCAGCTGGTAGCCGAGCCGTAGGAACAACCATATCGGGCGAGTATTTGATATTTGTCAAGAGCGCAGACTAACGAGTAGTTCATCGAAGGGGAGAGATGGAGGGGCTGATGAGGGCTGGTAATTATATTTAACATGGATTAACTATGCCGATGCTGCTACACGGCTGAAAGCAACTCGAAACTACAGTCGTAAATAACACTCGATGGCAAGCAGCTCTCTGTACGAGTGGATGAAGTACTGATGATGCCTTCCTCCTGCGTAAAATAGTCCTCATTCAGTCCTCATTCGGACCTCCAGTTGGGCATTACACGAGAGTGCGGGGTGGGGGTGACTCAATTGTCAGGCATGTGGGGAAAGAGGACCGGGATAGAGGAGTATCCAGGGATTAGGTTAAGACAGGTGTTGCGAAAAAACGAAGGGAAGGAGTGTAAGGAGAAGGTGGTAATTTTTCACGTCGGTAACTTACCAATCACGTAACGCAAGCAGGAATGTGTGGGATCTGGTTGCGACAGCACGGAATAAATCTAAGGAAGCAGAGATTGTTATCAGTGACATAATGTGTAGGAGGGGCTGACTGGAAGGTGATTGGCAATTTAAATGAGACATTGGAATGGGTATGTGGGAAATTGGAAGTGAGATTTGCGGATTCTAATGGGTGGGTAGGAGATAAAGATCTACGTTCAAATGACTTTCACTTCAACCGTAATGGTACATGTTAGGCAGTTTGATTAGAAGAGTTATAGGGAGGTAAATTGTCCGACTAACTGGCTGAATGATCAGCGTTGAGGACTTCGTTCCAGAGGGTCCCGCGTTCGATTCACGACCGGGTTGGAGATTTTAATCGCGTCTGATTAATTCTTCTGGCTCGAGGACTGGGTGTTTGTATTTATCCCAACACTTCCCTCTTCATATTCAGACAACACTCTACACTACCAACCACCACAGAAACACGCAATAGGGATCACATTCCTCGATATAGGATTGGCGTCAGGAAGGGCATACGGCCGTCAAACAAGGCCAAATCCGCTTGTGCGCCACAGTTCGCACCCACAACTTTTAATTGTATTTTGTACTTCGTTTCCAAATTCCTTCGTTGAATAAATAATTTTGTTATATTTTAAATTTCTTTTCCATTTAATTTGTTCAGAGAGGATGATTACCTAGTTGTGTTTCCTCTTAAAATTAAAATAACCACCACCACCACCCAACAGATGTGGGGAAAAGCAGTAGTAGAATAATAATAATAATAATAATAATAATAATAATAATAATAATAATAATAATAATAATAGGGAGGTAAATTCAGGAAAATAGGGTGGACTAGGGAGCTGTTATGACAGTATAGGAAACAGACAAGATGTGGACTGAAAGAAGAAAATATGACCACCGGAAACGCATGTAGGAATACAGGACAAATATTGAAACTCAAGGAAGGAAGCGCTTGAAATAACGTGGTCCGTAGCCGCCCGAACCGAAGTAAAAATAGGAAATAAAAATATACTACTACTACTACTACTAATAATAATAATAATAATAATAAGGGAGTGGCTGCGCAGTTTGGTTCAAGGAACAGTCAGATTACATTCGGGAGATAGTAGGTTCGAACCCTTCTGTCAGGAGCCCTGAAGATAGTTTTCCGCGGTTTCCCATTTTCACACCAGGCAAATGTCCGACTCGTTGGCTGAATGGTCAGCGTACTGGCCTTCGGTTCAGAGGGTCCCGGGTTCGATTCCCGGCCGGGTCAGGGATTTAAACCTTCATTGGTTAATTCTAATGACCTGGCGGCTGGATGTTTGTGCTGTCCTCCACATCCCTGCACCCCACACACAACACTATCTTCCACCACAATAACACGCAGTCACCTACACATGGCAGATGCCGCCCACCCTCATCGGAGGGTCTGCCTTACAAGGGCTGCACTCGGCTAGAAATAGCCACACGAAATTATTATTATTATTACCAGCCAAATGCTCAAATGCTGGAGCTGAACCTTTATTAAGGTCACGGCCGCTTCCTTCCCTCTTAAAACAAAAATCACCACCATCACATCGCATCCTCCCGTGGCCAGCAAGATCCCCGCACCTCTCCATCATTGAACGCGTGTGGGATGACATTGGAAGGGTACTCCGTCCCAGTACCAACCTGCGGGATTTGGAGGGTCAGCTGAAACAACTCTGGATGAACTTGCCTCGAGAGAGTAACCAGAGGCTGTCTGACACCATTCCGAACCGTGTAAGGGCATACATTGCGGCCAGACCCCGATTTCAAGTAGTCAGCGCCCTGGGAAAAACATCTTCAGCCGCACACCCCCCCGCTCGTTTTTTGTTCCCCTGAAAAAGATAATTGTTTAAAAATTAAAGATTACAGTTTTCAGGATTATGAGTTTTAAAACAATATCAAAGGAAACGTTATGTAACTAACACTACTTGAGTTAGAATTATGAAACTTCGCACACTGATTTAAATGCATTATTCTTAGCTATAAGCATTAATCAGTTAATTTACACAGAATGATTTGAAAAATAATTTTCATACAGAGTACTTTCCCAGTTGACTGTGAATACAATAACCAATCTCTTAAAACAACGTCTCCATTAGGAAGAGTACTCTTAAACATGTTTTGAGACAATGTTCTTTTACCATCATTGAAAGTTCGCAGAGATTTCGAAAAATCCACCATTACGTTTTTGTTTTGGACAATGTTTAATAATATTCTCGGGTACGATGCGCATTGGTATCACCCAAATATCACTGTAAAATTTGTCACAAATGGAACATAATAATTGCTTTTACACAAATCAAGTGAAAAATCCATGGCAAATTAAGAAATACCGTCGTTATTTGAGAAATATGAAAACATACTTAAGGCCTGTAGACAGGACTGGTTTATGACGTACTGCGCTGCTGGTGCCGTCTTTTGTTACTTTCTTCAGGTCCAGGGCTAGCACCGTGGGAGTGCTATGTCTGTAGATTCTCATTATCTTTGTCCATATGACTAGAGCGGCCAGTTCAAACAGCAAAATGGAGGTCAACAGAAAAATAGCATGATCCCTGGACCAATAAATATTTTATTTCTGTTCGAACGAAAGTAGCTCGATCCCTGGACCAATAAATCACTAGTCCACTGAATTTTTCTTATGTACATTGGCCATACCATTTTCTCCCCTATTAAATATTGCATATCGCGATACAATTCATGAAATGATGATGTTTGATAAGTGAAGCAGTGAAACGAAAGCAATGAACTTCAGTGAACACAGATATCACACACGAAATCGTTGAAAGTGTAAGACAAAAGACATACGTGTGTCACTGTGAGCGCAACACCAAATGTACTTGTAAAGTGGTAAAGTACGTATACATAATATTCTCCAAAAATCAAATATTTCTTAATTTGCCAGGGATTTTTCACTTGATATGTGTAAAAGCAATTATCATGTTCCATTTGTGACAAATTTTATAGTGATATTTGGGTGATACCAATACGCACTATACCCTTCTCAACAACTGAATTTAACTTTCATTCCAAGTAGCAGGATCATCTATAAAAAATGAATTAGGTAAGGTTATCTCAGGTTGTGATTGTGAAATAGTTCCAAACGGCTGCTGGACAACTTCAGGTTCACCGTTCAATTTAATACTATCACAGGGCTGATCAGTCTGTATATCTAGGCCTTGTAAGTCTTCTTGTGTAAAGTTAAATGGGACCGATGACGAAGTCGGAGGTTTTGTTAAGTCATCTTGGCATTCCGATTCCGAGCTTGGAGTTGAACGAGTCAAAGTAAGGTACTTTCCCATTTTAGGCACTTTCTTAGGTACAGTAGTTCAAGTTCGTCACTCTGCTTTTCAGCAGCGCGTTTTTCGTATTTAATACCACTTACCTTTTTACTCTTGGTTAAATACTGAAAAACATGTAAGAATTACACGAGACAATGAGTTGGCTAGGTGAGGTTATTTGGTTGATGGTGAGCGGATGTAAACAACAATACGCACACAAACCGTCACGAGCCAATAACAGATTAACAGAGTTGCCAAGCCACCAATTACAACTGCCCACCCAGCACCCGCACGAGTTAAGTAATACCTTCCTTAGTGTTTCTAGTTATTCATTTTTCTTCATGAAATTTAAATATATAGATTAAATTCCGGTTTTAAAGTTAGAATAGTTTAAATTTCATATAGGCTAATAAAATAAGTGAAATAATTTGTGGAAAGTGAAAGCAATTTGAGTGTAATGAATTTAAGACGTAATTCACGCAGGCCATAATTACTCGATCGCCGGCCGCCGCCCCTCAAAAACTGGCGCCCTGGGCAAATCCCCAGTCCGCCCATTTGTAAATCGGGGCCTGATTGCGGCCGGGGCGGGGGGAGTGCGACACCCTACTGACCTGGCGCCAACATTCCACTTGTATCAACTTCCTTGTCTCTTTCATCCCATATTGTAATCAGTTCAGTAAAGGCACGTGGTCTTTCAGCATATGTAGTTTCATTCACTTTCAACCAGTCCTGGGTGATTAACTTGTTGTGTCAGGCAGGTAATAATAATAATAATAATAATAATAATAATAATAATAATAATAATAATAATAATAATAATAATAATAATAATAATAATAATAATAATAATAATAATAAGTACTGGGGGACCGCAAAGCCCGAACAATCCCTTCAAAGAGACCTGAACGATGGACTGACTAAAGTGATCCTACGTGCTCATAATAATAATAATAATAATAATAATAATAATAATAACAATAATAATAATAATAATAATAATAATAATAATAATAAAACCAAACCAAACCCCATGGCACTATAGCCCTTGAAGGGCCTTGGCCTACAAAGCAACCGCTGCTCAGCCTGAAGGTCTGCATATTACGAGGTGTCGTGTGGTCAGCACAACGAATCCTCTCGGCCGTTAATCTTGGTTTTCTAGACCGGGGCCGCCATCTCACCGTCAGATGGCTCCTCAATTCTAATCACGTAGGCTGAGTGGACCTCGAACCAGCCCTCAGATTCAGGTAAAAATCCCTGACCTGGCCGGGAATCGAACCCAAGGCCTCCGGGTAAGAGGCAGGCACGCTACCCCTACACCACGGGGCCGGCTAATAATAATAATAATAATAATAATAATAATAATAATAATAATAATAATAATAATAATCGCTTCAGCTCGTGGGTAGCAGGCTTAAGAATGGATATCTGCACTGGCTACCAACAAAATCACCGGGCGAGTTGGCCGTGCGCGTAGAGGCGCGCCGCTGTGAGCTTGCATCCGGGAGATAGTAGGTTCGAATCCCACTATCGGCAGCCCTGAAAATGGTTTTCCGTGGTTTCCCATTTTCACACCAGGCAAATGCTGGGGCTGTACCTTAATTAAGGCCACGGCCGCTACCTTCCAACTCCTAGGCCTTTCCTATCCCATCGTCGCCATAAGACCTATCTGTGTCGGTGCGACGTAAAGCCCCTAGCAAAAAAACCCAACAAAATCACTTCACTGGATCTGACGACATGCCGGTTGTTACGAAAATGAACGCTTTTTTTTCTAGTTGCTTTACGTCGCACCGACACAGATAGGCCTCATAGCGACGATGGAACAGGGAACGGCTAGGAGTGAGAAGGAAGCGGCCGTGGCCTTAATTAAGGTACAGCCTGGTGTGAAAATGGGAAACCACGGAAAACCATTTTCAGGGCTGCCGACAGTGGGGTTCGAACCTACTATCTCCCGAATACTGGATACTGGCCGCACTTAAGCGACTGTAGCTATCGAGCTCGGTGAAAATGAACGAGCCTGTTTTCTACCTAAAGTGTATTCCACAAGATAGAACATTACATACGATAAGATTCCATTATCCCTATGTAAGCAGAAACTAAGAGACTTATACACTATAACGGTTCAAATCCCGTTACAAGGTAATATCTGTATATTATTATTATTATTATTATTATTATTATTATTATGATTATGATGATTATTATTATATCCGTATTATTATTATTTTATCTGTGAGATTACTATTATTTTGTTATAATTATTATTCAATTCCATTATGCAATGCTTTTCGCTTGCGTATTTGTAATTGAGTGTATACATATATATACGTATATGTAGATTAACATTAAATACCTGTACAGTGAGAGTTTCGATATATCAGATGTGGATGTGACGTTGTTATATTGTGCAATACTGTTGACATTTCTGTCAAGTCATCGCCACGTCATGGCTACATCATCGTGAGCTTTTAGCAATGCGCTCAGAGACTCAGCCGCCCCAGGGGATTTCACCATTACATGCAACAGTTTGAGGCGTTGTGGGAGAATGTCATTGTTATTTCTGGAGATTACGTAGCTGTGTCAACCAACGTCTATAAAAGGTGGATGCATATTGTAGCGTCAGTCATTAGTTAAACGGAAGCTGAACAGTGAAGAAGTCTACGAGATGAAGAGGCCTCAGTCGGTCAGTCAACGAGTGTGAACGAGAGATGGAGAAGACTCAGTGAGCCATTAATTGGATGCCGTTATGCATCAGTAGACTAAGCGCCATTTGATGAAAATTGAGATTTTAGCGCCATCTCGTAGAGGAAGGCTTGAACTATTTATAAAAAATTCCCCACTGCATTACAAGAGGCCGTTAGTTGTTAGTAAACAGAAAACCTAAGCGACAAAGCGGAAATCAGTAAAAACGTAAATTGCATCAGTAGACTATGCGACGTACCAGTCTGCATCATTGGATCAAGCGCCACATTCCTCACATTGCGCGCGGATGACAGCGTGGGAGCCCGCATTTTCGATAGTGCTGACATTTTTACGTGGTGATACATTGAGTGGTTTATCAAGTGAAGAAATTCGGCGATGTATCAAGTACTTCCAAAAGTAAGGAGAAGGACAATGCTACTAATGCAGCTTGCTAGGAAGGTTGCGTCTGAGAATCATTCTCTAGAATTTGATGGTGAATCTCAGGAAGTAAATCTAAATAAGTCAAGACAGGGACGACCACGGGAAAGTAGAGTTCCATTTCACCAGGCATTAATACCTCTGTGGCCAAAAGGAAACCCTATCTCTGAAGCCAAACTAAGAGACTTTGGTTCGCTGATGCACCTAATACCTACAGATGCCAAACAATTTTACCAGAATCTTCAAGCAGATTCTGACATCGTGGATGACGTAGATGAATTTAATGGAGATCCTGATTTCGAGATTGAATGAACTGAGAGCAACAATCTTATTACCTGTCCAGTGATTTGTGTGTATTTATGGGAGAAAATATCTTTAATCACATTTTCTGTCTCAAGCAGAACAAAACTTACCCATAGGCTTAAAAATATCACGTCAATACTGTACTCTCAGAATATAATAGGCCTATCGTGAAGGAAAATCCATTAAAAATTGTATAGACTAGAATGGCTCATGTCTTACCATTTGTATTTGACTCAAATAAGTTGAAATTCCTAAAATCAGTAAGTCGTTATAGCAACGACTTTAGAGAATAGCTTCCCTTCTAGAATTTCTCCATCTAAAACTTGAATAATGTACCGGAGTTGTGGCGTGGCTCGTGGTGGTTCAAGCACTTAGCGGGCCTTTTCAGACAGTAGGAGATTCAGTTTTTAATCATGGCTGCCGCCACGTTGTATTTTTTTGAAGTTTTACTCAGTAGATATTCAACAGTTAGGTGTTATTGGTGTAGCATCGTGATACATTATTCGCACTTGAGAAAAACCTTAAATTGCATCAGTAGACTAAGCGCCATTTCTTGAAGAAAATCTATGTAGTGCGATTATAAAAATGTTGAAATTTGGTGAGAAGGTACAATCTATTATCCTACAACACCAGTAATACCATATTTAGTAAAATTATGTTCGCCCGAATTTACACATAGAACCAAATTTAAACGCGATTATCTCGCAACCAACTTTTGGCGCTTGGTCTAGTGATGCATAACGGCATCCAATTATTGGTCATTGAGAGAGTGAGGCCAAAGGTTGGTCGGTCACTTAGTTGAAGACACGGACGCAAAGGCTTACCATGGAGTCACAGAGGGACACACTTGCATAGAAGTGATACCATACAGATTTACCAAGAAATCATATGATATGGAGAAGAAGCAGTCATATGGATACATCACCAAGTTAGGCGTGACACATCTACAGTAAACACCAGATCAAAGGAATACTTCGTAATTACACTCAAAGTGTTGAACGTACAGTCAAGTGAATCAGTGAGGGAAATATTTCGTATAAATTGTTAAATGTCCGGTCAAGAAGAATTCAAATTCATGCCTAGTTTCTTTCAGTTGCAATGTCATAATTTCATATTCTTATATGTTTTATCGCAACAAGACTCACTATTTTTTATATATTATTTAAAGAATATATTTTGTTCTATCAAACCGAACGCCAATCTCCTTTTCCCAGAACTTATATGGTATGTTGTCAAAAGTAAGCTTATTACCCCACACCCTGCTAGTTATTAGTAATAAATCTCAACACACACCCCTGGAATACATTGTACATAGGCCTATACAGTAATTATCCTCTCCAAAAGGCTTATCGACAGAACTGTTATTTCCAGATGTATATTGCCAACAGCTCACCAACGTACTCTCTCATTCATCCTAACACAGTTCCTATTCAACTCTGGTAAATTCTTTTATTACCATTAAAGGAACGGTAAAATCACGTCACTAATGTGTCCATGTGAAGAAAAAAAAAACCAGGAAGCAGCTCATCTTCTCAACTGATGCATAAAGAGTTGTAAAGATGCACACATACTTCCGGAAGCCAAGTGTTCAGCTATGCAAAGTTATTTCCGACCCTAGAACTGTTAAGTTCATGAATGAAATGTAGGCTACCAGACTTTAAGTTAAGGAGATATACATGACAATTCGACAACTGTAATTAACTGCATCTTTTATACGCACTCTCGATACTAAATATCCTGCGATATACCCAAACAAGACAAACACAAACAACCAACCTCCCGAGCCATTGGAATTAACCAATGAAGGTTAAAATCCCCGACCCGGCTGGGAATCGAACCCGGGACCCTCTGAACTGAAGGCCAGTACACTGACCATTCAGCCAACGAGTCGGACACCCAAAGGGTGATACGCGTGTCGTAATAATTGTTGATTAATTTTTTTTAAATATTGTCAAATTGGCTGAACGCTGAAAGGCATAACAGTCTATAATGATAACGTATGTATGTATGTATGTATGTATGTCAAATAGGCAGCATTCCGAAATCGCGATTCCACTGCAAAATCTGTTATATAAGTGTTTTTAATATGCATTTAATTCTATCAATAGCCCGCCTGGTGGCCATGATCGTTAAGGCGCTGAAGTCTAAAACGGTCTAACACCGAGGTTAGCCGGTTCGAGTCCCGTTGGTCGAAAAAATTTTCACCATCAGAATGTTGGCCGGCAGGGTAGGGGAGGTGGTGGTATACAATTTCTAATCACTAGATTGCGTGCCAAAAGCCTGGATTAAATTCCATACCTCTCCGCAGTGCTCATATGGAGTGAGGGCATATGACGCTGTTGATGGTGATTCGTCCGTCGGATGGGGACGTTAAGCCTTGAGCAGACCCCTTGGTGCTATTCGACAGGAGTAGGCTATGTGCCGGCACCGGGTTTCACCCTCTCCCTACTATCATATATCACGTCATTCATTTCATCTCCCATTAACTCCTCTGATGAGGTTGACGTCAGGAAGGGCATCCGGTCATAAAAAAACCGCCACGACAAATTCATCTCACCTCATACCCGACCCCGTAGGGAAACGGGACAAGGGTTGGACAAACAAACATTTAATTCTATCAATGTTTATTTTAAAGATTATGAAAGCACTAAAGTGGGATTAATCTTGTTTACTAAGAATTTGTGCAGATTATTTCAACGATGATACTAATGTGCCGTTTTTCTTTTGTTTCAGACAATGACGAAATACAACGCCATATTACTAGAACTCTCTCTAGTGGCTACTCGAAAGTAGCTGCAGCATGGGTGTGTGAACATTTACTGCGGTAAAATATAAGTTTTATCGTATATTCAATCTAAAAATGTGGGATCACATACATTATCGTATATTCCTTCGTATACAATTCGTACATCCTGTGGTGTCTGGCATTCAGTCCAGAAGTTCCGTAGACCTCGTAAAATATTTAGTCTGACCGTTGTATTACAATCCTGCCTCATGCCCTTCATGCAGTAGTAATGTTGGGACCACCAAAACTAGGGGGGAAAATATCTAAACATATGCGTATGGGGCAACACTGCATATGCCTCAGTCTTAGGCTACCTTTCGAGTTAACATTACTCATTTTTTTTAACCAGCTAACATAATTCTTCAATCTACTTCTGGCGAATGAGGAGAGTGTAAGCTAACATTTCCACTGACATACTCCAGATCATTTCCATGATCAGAGCTTTTGGTTACAATTTATTTATGATTTTTAAAGTACAGTATTTATATAATGTTTACGTATTCAGTATTATTATTAGGACTTAGTATTTGTGTAAATGAATACAAAATCACAACTGTAGGTGCCATCCTTCAAAACGAGCAAAAACTCCCCTGGGAGTTTGATCTTACGTACCGAGGAAAAGTCGTTGTGTAGTGCCGATGTAGAGCATGCATCATGCTAGAAAAATTACTAATACAACTAGAACCAGAAAAATAATAATACTTTAAAATTAGTCAAAAGGAGAAGTTGATCAAGGGCCTGTTTCACGAACGAACTTTGCAACTTTTCAATTTTGCACTTTTCACTTTTGAATTCTTGCAAAGTGCAAAGTCTTTCTGTTCCACCGTGATCTAGGTTGTACTTTTCAATTTCTTCGCAAAGTGAAAAGTCTTTGCGAATGAGTGATCCGATCAAGTTTATTCCATGGGTAAACTGTATAGGCATAATACCGGTACTCTATGATTTTAATGCTTTATTTTTCGTGGTGAACATGACCGTATAATTGTGGTACCGTTGGTTTTAAAGTTTTTATCGTGAGAAAGAAAGATCATTACAAGAAGCTGGCCGTGCTGGAAGTTGTCAAGGAGAAACGGGACATCCTTTTCGGCAACTTCAAAAATAACCTCTCAAATGATGACACGCATCAATATTATAGAGAGTACCTAAGGCCAACGCATCCACACACAGAGGGATATTCACCCTTCATTAGAAATCCTGTCGCTATATTAAGTGGATTATCAGGCCAACGCACTATGTTAGGAAATATTACATTTACTGTAACATCTACGACTTTGGTAACAGTTCCGCAAATAATTGACTTTGATGTCCCATGCATTGCTGCTACACCGTGCAGCTGGGCACCATTTACTAAACAATGCAAGAATATAAGAATTTGTTCTTTTTCTGAGAGGGATTGACTTCTTTTTGTTGCTTGTTTCAATAAATGGCCTGTGTTGGGCTAAAACGAAATCACTCGCGAAATTCCGTTGAAGTGAGGTTATGAATATTAATCCTATTTTTGCACGTTATCTTGTTGGATTTTTCATCGCTGTCCTCACTTGATGCTAACAAAAGCTCTCGTCGTAACCAAATTTTACTCCAAGACACTCGTGTACATACTTGTTAATTAACAGATGAAAAGGGAATCCATCTCTTAACAACATTTCTGAGAAATTTTCACTTCATTTCTTTGCACTTTTTATTTCTGTACCAATGGAGGAACATAACAGGCTTGAAAAGTGAAAAGATTTCTAACTTTTCACTTTTCACTTTGCAAGCTAAATCTGAAAAGTGATGGTGGAACAAAATCTGAACTGCAAAGTGCAAAGTGAAAAGTTGCAAAGTTCGTTCGTGGAACAGGCCCCAGATGAGCAATGAGTATGATGTCGACAGAAATGCCAGTTGGTGGCTCGAAGCAATTCTTTCTAACATGTGGCTGTAATACGTTGTAAAGTTCTCTCTCCAATATATCCTAGTAATTAACTGACAAGGAAGAAAGCATCTAAAAGAGTTGACGACGTTCTTGGTACGAGGTCAGCCGAAAGAATAAGCACAAAACAAACGAAACAATAGATCCGGGAAAAGTAGTGGTAAGACTGGGTGGAATGATCTTAAAAAATAATGCACCTCCAGTTCCCCTGTAAGGAAAATGTGGGAAAAATATCGAAGTTATCTGGGCAAGGATAGTAAAAAATAACGTTGACAGATGTGTGTTAATGCTCGTATGTTATGTGTTTAATGTCTGGAGGAAGAATTGAAGTTCCACTTCTTTTCCGAGCGCTGTGTGCTGATATCAAGTTAGTTGTTCCGTGAATGATATGTATGTGTAATGTGTGTAATGTAATTATGTGTAATGTACACCTACAGCTGCTCAGTTATGTGCAAGTATTGCAGAAGAAATTCAAAACGCTGAATTGTGGTGATAACTAAACCACCACTTTCTCAGTAATGATCCTCTTTATCATCTTTATTGTTCTAGTAAATACGTATTTATACGTTATTTGTTTACCTATTATAATAATTTACACGTAATATATTACAGATAAATACTAATATTTTTCTCTCATAACAAAGCACATTGAAATGTAACTCACAAACTCAACCTTACCAGTACGGAAGTTATATTGATGTCAACACTGCAGGATGAACGAAAGCCGAACCTGGAAGTCCCCTAGGTTATTCTGTTGCATCACTTAGTCCATCTTGGCCAACTCATGCTTATAACTTAACTTGTTCAAAACCAGAGTTCCTTATAAGGTACACAGCATTTTGTATATACTTTTTCTAATGCTTCATCTCAGTTCACAACATTTGAAGTGGCATTTATAATTAATTCGTTCTCTCTCCAGTACAGGGAATGGTATGGTTTAAAGCTCCCTTTTCTTCATCGGCGAGTATTATTGGAGAGAGAACTGTGTTTCCAGGAATGAGAACGAGCAAAATACTGGTCTTTTCTGCTCTGGCAATTGGTAACACAAAGATTTCTATTAGGGCTTGGAGAGAGTACAAGAATATAAAAGGAACTGCAGCTCTTATCAAGATTTTATTCGATTTTTGTCTACACATCTTCTCAATTCGTGTTTATGTTTTTCAGCAGGAATGTGCTTATTTTATACGGCGAATTAGCAAGAATATATTGCAGTACCAAAGAAATGTTGATCACGTGAAGATTCAAACATTATATACCGATAGCATATCCCTGTGAACCATGTGACCTGGCCGTGGTGGGGAGACTTGCGCGTCCCCGTGAAGTAGATAGTCGAACCGTAGGTGCAACCGTATCGGAGGAGTATCTGTCGAGAGATCAGACTAACGAATGATTCATCTAAATGGGGATAGTAGCCTTTCGGAAGTTGCAAGGGCGGAAGTCTAGATGATTGAATGATATGGCCTTGTAATAATATTTAACATGGCTTAGTTGTGTCGATAATGCTACACGGCTGAAACCAACGGAAAACTACAGCCGTAACTAACTCCCGAAGACATGCAGCTCTTTCAGAAATGATATATTGATGATGGCGTTCTCTCGGGTAAAATATTCCGGAAGTCAAATAGTCCCCCATTTGGATCTCCGGGTGGGGTCTACACGGGAGTGGGCAATCGTTAGGAAGATGAATACTGACATTCTGCGAGTCGGAGCGTGGAATGTTAGCAGTTTGGATCGTTGCGGTAGGTTAGATAATCTGAAAAGGGAACTGAATAAAATAAAACTAGAGATAGTTGGTATAAGTGAAGTACGTCGGCAGGAAGAGCAAGATTTTTGGTCAGGCAGCTACAGAATTGTCAACACAAAATCAAACATAGGAAATGCAGAAGTTGGTTTAATAATGAATAATAAAGTAGGATAGCGGGCAGGCTACTACGACCAACAAAAGTCTCTATGCCTACTAGTTCAGCAGACGATGAATAAATCGAAAGAAGAGATAGAAGGTTTAATACAATATGTGAAAGAAGACAAGAATCTAATGGTGATGGGAGACTAGGATGCAGTGGTAGGTCAAGGAAGAGAGGGTAATGACATAGCAGAATTCGGTTTGGGAAGAAGAAATGAAGGATGAAGTCGGCTTTTAGTTGAATTCTACACTGATCATAATTTATTCCTTGCTAATACTTGGTTCAAACACCACAAAAGACGGCTGTAAACGTGGACGAGACCTAAAGACACGGGAATGTATCATATAGACTTCATTATTACTAGGCAGAGATTTAGAAACCAGGTGTTGGATTGCAAGACATTTCCAGAAGCAGAGGTGGACTCTGGCTACAACCTGGTGGCCATAAAATGCAATCTGAAGTCGAAGAAATTGAAAAAGAAAGAAAGGATTGATTGAAACTGGGAACTAGATAAGTTGAAAGAAAAGAGTGTTAGGGATTGTTTCAAGGGAGATGTTGTACAAGGACTAAATGAAGAGGCTGAATGAAACACATAGGTGAAGAGTGGACAGTCGTGAAGAATAAGATCAATAGGGCTACTGAAGTAAGGTTATGAAGAAAGGTAAGGCGAAGTGAGAATCAGTGAATAACTTTGGAGTTATTATTAGACCTGCTGGATGAATGGTGAAAATACAAGAAGTGAAACAAAAAAACTATGAGGACTGAAAATAATACAGGCAATTAAAAATGAAGTAGATCGAAAGTTCATATCAGCTAAAGAAGAATGGTTGAAAGGGAAGTGCAAGGATTTGAAGGTTTTATAGTTGTGGAAAAGGTATGTGCTGCATACAGCAAAATAATGAAGCCTTCGGAGAAATTAAATGAATATTAAGATCTCAGATGGAAAACCATTTCAACGGAAATAAGACAAGGTAGTAGGATGGCAGGAACAATTGTATTAAGGGAAAGAAGTAGATGATACTGTTCTGAAACAAGAAGTGTCTGCTGATGCTGATGAAATGGGAAACCCAATGTGAGGTCAGAATTTGACAGAGCTTTGAGATACTTAAATAATTGATGGGAATTGATGACATGCACCTCAGAAATACTGACCGCCTTAGGCGAAACCAGCATGGGGAAGTTATTCCATTTAGTGTATAAGATGTAGGATACAGGAGAAGTACAATCCGATTTTAAACATAATGTTGTTATACCTATTCCCAAGAAACTACCCCACCATTAGTTCAGTAGTTCACACTTGCAAAATTTTAACACGTTATTATTTACAGAAGAATGGAAAGACAAGTTGAAGCTGAATTGGGAGCAGATCAGTTGTTATATTTGGCGAAATTGAAAATACTGAATGGATAAATTGTAACTAGAATAAAATATAAATAACGAAATTGGGAGTCACCTGCAAAAGATTTACAGGAATAATTAACTCTGTAGAGCATGAAGGAACTCCCTCTCCCAAAGTTACGGTCATCAGGCTGATGAGGCTCCAAACTTGCTTTATAACCTTACCTGTTACTGTTTACCCCTAAAATTAAATTTGGGTAGCATGCCGGGTTTTCCTTATTCTACCGATATAAGATTTAACACAAGTTTTACTACACGAATTTACTCCCAAAACAAAATGACACATTACAAACACCAACAATCATCATGTGATGAGACCAACTCGTCATCGCCGTTTACAAAAGACAAATATACAAACGTCTACAAACCACCAGTAGGTCATCTACCCACAATTTAGATACAACTAGTTTCATTATGTATGTATGTATGTATGTATGTATGTATGTATGTATGTATGTATGTATGTATGTTCAGTTCGTCAGCGATCCCGCTGGTGGGGTCCTCAACAGCTGTGCCATCAGGTGTCATATATGGCCTAGGCATCACTGAAGAGGCGTACTAGGGAAATGAGGAGTGAGGTAGTTTCCCGTTGCTTTCCTCACAGTTTCATTATATACAGTATATTTTATTGACATACCTCCAGGTAACAGTCCCTCTGCACTGCTGCTACAGAAGAAAAACCCTTATCTAGTAAAGGTAAGTACGACGACTTTCTATACTTACGGATACACCCTTCTTTACGAAGACCATCCCTAACCTTATTTACACTCCTGTTCATCGATGTCTTGAGTCATCCCAGCTTCCAGCACGGGTTAATGTGGCCCCTCGCGTTTCTCCAACTGAAGTACTGCATACCCGGCCGACGATTTTCTCTAGCAAGAATTAGCTTTGTGCACAACAACACGTCCACTCCAGAATGTGCATGCAGTATACACCACCACACCCACTGTACATTATCTCATAGAAGAATAAAACAGAATTTGACTAACAAATGAACACTTAGTGGTGTCTTATACAGAATGCCCACCCGAAACTTGTAACCATATGCAATTATAGAATGCTCACTCTGTAACGGATACTGAAGAACAATAGCATAGAATCACCAGTGTTGAATGAGAATAAAATCAAAATCCTTGCCGCACACTTGTACACACTTATATATAGGCTTGCTACATGTGGTTATAGCATCCCGAAAAGTTTACGGGTAGCAACGCCCTCATAGGCACACCTTAACGCATCACTCGGTCAACCCAACCTTGCTTGAAACAAAGCCCTCGTGACAGAACGTCCACTCATGTACATCCACATTGATCAATTCCATTCTTCAGCCTTTACTTCCTGGCCGCACCCCGGGTTTCCAAGCCACTTTGTTGCAACACTTTCAATTGACTTCAACCGTCTTTCCCGATATAGCCACTGTTTTCCGTGTTGCACAATCTTGAGCAATCTACACTGCCATGTCATGTGCAGACTCTTACACAAATTAAAGTTACACCAATATAAATATACATAGATAAAAAATCCCTACTACAAATTCTTCTTATAATATAAATTAACAAAATTATGTGATTTTCACTACATTAATATTACAAATCATTTTACGAAAATTTCCTAACCTAAAATTGGGAGATAGTCGTATACAAATATTTTCTAACCTAAAATTGGGAATCATACTCTTGTACAGTTACACAGTTTACTTTCAGAAGAAATGTAGGAACACGTGAAGCAATCCCGACTTTACGTCTGATCTTGGCAGATCGAATTAAGAAAGATAAGTCCACGTACATGGCGTTCGTAGATCTAGAAAAGGCATTGGATAATGTTAATTGGACCAAACTACTTTAGATTCTGAAGGTGTTCGGGATCAGATACCGAGAAAGGAGAATTATCTATAATCTGTACAAATTCAGTCTGCAGGGATAAGAATCGAGGGCTTTGAAAAAAGAGGCTGCAATCCAGAAAGGAGCGAAGCAAGGCTGCAGTTTGTCCCTCCTCCTTTTCAATGTTTACATAGAACAGGCAATAAGGGAAATTAAATATTAATTTGGAGAGGGGATCGCAATCTAAGGTGAAGAAATCAAAACCCTGAGATTTGTTATTTTATCTGAGTCTGCAGAAGATCTGCAGAATTTGCTGAACGGGAAGGACACAGTCTTGGAGTAGGAGTACAAGATGAAAATACATAAATCGAAAACAAATGTAATGGAGTCCAGTCTAATGAAGACTTTGCCGATGACCTTCGATGTTAGGCCGCTTAAAACAACAAGCAAGCAGTAACAAGTCTAATGAAGTCAGGTGATACAGGGAATATTAGATTAGGAAAAGAAGGAAGTAGATGAAGATTGTTACTTGGATAGTAGAATAAGTAACGATGGCAGAAGTAAGGAGGATATAAAATGCAAACTAGCACAAGCAAAGAAGGCCTCTCTTAAGTGAGCTCACTTCGAACATTGATATAAGAATTAGAAAGATCGTTTTGAAAACTTTCATCTGGAGCGTGTAATTGTATGGAGGTGAAGCATGGACGATAAGTAGCTAAGAAAGAAAGTGAGTAAAAGCTTTCGAAATGTGGTGTCACCGAAAAATGATGAAGGTGACATGGGTAGATCGAATCATGAATGAAGAAATACTGAATCAGGTTGGTGAGAGGAGAACGGTTTGACGACATTTGACCAGAGGGAGAGATAGAATGGTAGGACACATCTTTAGAAAGCCAGGACTTACACAGTTAGTATTTGAGGGAAATGTAGGCGGTATACGACAGGGGAAGACCAAGGTACGAATATGAAAAACAGATTAGAGTAGATGTAGGATGTGGTAGTTACGTAGAAACGGAAAGGTTAGCACAGGATAGGGTGGCGTGGAGAGTTGCATCAAAACAGTCTAAAGATTGATGATCCAAACATCATCAACAACAACAACCTATCCCGTGCTCAGGAACTTGACCATTTGCTTAGTTCAGTTTCTTATACTAGCCATTGAGTCTTCTCGCTGTCGATATTTCTTTGGCACTTGAAACTGTCATCTTTCTCTTCTTCCGCTTTTCCCATACTCTAATGGGGTTGCAAGAGGGAAATGTATCGCACATATCGACTTTGCCCTTTTTTTTATGGCTGGATGCCCTCTCTTACCCCAGCCCTATATAGAAGGCTGTATTCACTATTGCGTGTTCCTGTGGTAGTTGGTAGTGTGGTGTGCTGTGTATATATGGAATGGTGTTTATTCAAACAAACACAAACATCCGGACACCGACTCAGGCAGGGGATACCGTGGATGTATTCTATTACTTCTGACTGATCTTCAAAATCAGCTCAGTATGTTTGGTAAAATGCGATAGCCTTTGTTTTTAATCGCTTAATACCTGGTACATGTGATATATATATATATTTTTTTACAAGTTGCTTTACGTCGCACCGACTCAGATACGTCTTACGGCAACAATGGGACAGGAAAGGGCTAGGGATGGAAATGAAGCTGCCGTGGCCTTAATTAAGGTACAGCCCCAGCATTTGCCTGGCGTGAAAATGGGAAACCACGGAAAACCATATTCAGGGCTGCCGACAGTGGGGTTCAAACCCACTATCTCCCAGATACTGGATACTGGCCGCAATTAAGCGACTGCAGCTATTGAGCTCGGTATAATTATTTAAATTGGTGATTTTCGTAAGAGGCGTCTAAAAGGGGAATCCCGGCGCTTTCATCTTGGGAGCATTGTTAGCAACCACGGGGTACCTTCCTGAGCCTGCTATTGCTTCCACTTGTGCCGGTATCCTCGCTTTTATCTTTCTTATCTGAGATCTCTTGGTCACCCTTTCTTCACTTTTGCGAAGCCTAGGAGTCCTTTCATTATCACGCCTTTTGTAATAGTTCCCTTTATTTTTCGAAGTGTCCAGTTCTGATTAGTGTTATGGGAGGATAGTTGCCTGGTTGTCCTTCCCCTTAAAACAATAACCGCTACCACCACAATCAGTCCCCGAATCCGAGGAAGTAAACAATCATGGCTAAAATCTGCGACCCAGCGGGGAATCGAACCCAAAGCCATGGCACTGACCATTCAACCAAGGAGTTGGCCTCTTTGGTACTTGATTTACTTTCCTCCCAGTTCACTGCTTAAAATAAACATATTTCTTCTGAAAAGGTGTACAGCGAGTATTTAATCAAGTATCACCCATTCTTCCTGACAACAGTCAACAGGTGGCGGAGAACAGTGAGTTCGTTCTCATTCTTGGAAACACAGTACGAATAAGGCTCACCGATAAAGTTGATGATGATGATGATGATGATGCTTGTTGTTTAAAGGGGCCTAACATCGAAGGTCATCGGCCCCATCACCGATGAAGTAACGAGAGCTTTAAACCACACCATTTCCTGTACTGAAGTAAAACCCACTTCATTACAAATACTCCTTGGCTGAAACCGATCCTTTGTATCAGGTTAGAATTTTTTTTGCTGTTTCCTTTACGTTGCACCAACACAGATAGGTCTTATGGCGACGATGGGGTAGAAAAGGCTTAGGTGTGGTCCTGGTATAGCCCCAGCATTTGCCTGGTGAGAAATTGGGAAACCACAGAAGACCATTTTCAGGGCTGCCGACAGTGGGGTTCGAATCTACTATCTCCCGGATGCAAGCTCACAGCTGCGCGCCCCTAATCGCACGGCCAACTCGCCCAGTGTATCGGGTTAGATAGTGAAACCATATAATACAGTTGTATAGTGTTGAGTCTAAGCTTCCGTGGCTCAGGCAGCAGCAGCAGCGCGCCGGCCTCTCACCGCTGGGTTCCGTGGTTCAAATCACGGTCACTCCATGTGAGATTTGTGCTGGACAAAGTGGAGGCGGGGAAGGTTTTTCTCCGGGTACTTCGGCTTCATTCCAGCAGCACTCTCCAATATCATTTGATTTGATTTCATTTCATTTCATCTGTCAGTCATTATTCATTGCCCCAGAGGAGTGCGACAGGCTTCGCCAGCCGGCACAATCCCTATCCTTGCCGCTAGATGGGGGATTTATTCCATTCTTGACCCGGTCGAATGACTGGAAACAGGCTGTGGATTTTCATGGTTTTGAGTCATCTAGAAGATTAAAAGAATCAGTCGTAGAAGTTAAGATACGTCCAAAGAAATCTAGTTGGTGGAGTTTCACCTCGATGTGTAATTGCAAAGGAAAGGTCAAGAGATATAACTATTATTGTTATTATTGTTTT
The DNA here is from genome assembly GCF_040414725.1 of Anabrus simplex. Taxonomy (NCBI): domain Eukaryota; kingdom Metazoa; phylum Arthropoda; class Insecta; order Orthoptera; family Tettigoniidae; genus Anabrus; species Anabrus simplex. The sequence continues at coordinate 1,030,705,446 of NC_090265.1, read as the reverse complement.
GAGAGGAAGCGTCCATCCTCTCATTGCAGAAGAAGGATATGGGGGCGCTTAGTTTGAGTACAGGGGCTATTAGATTGGACACTGATAGACATGCCATTATTTGGTGAAAATGTTTGAAGAAATGTGACCTATGTAGATTTCCTTGTTTTTATATTATTTTTAAGGCTATAACTTGTATTTGTTTGAGTGAAATGTGAATGCACTTCCTTATACCAAGGTGTTGCATCTCTCTTGAGGCACACACTAACTGGAGGTGAACCATATGTACATTTTTATAAAATTAAAATTTTTGACTCTACCGAAAATGACCGCAGCTAATAGCGCTAACCGTTACACTACTGAGGTAGACTTTAGTTGAGTGGTATTGTGTGTTGTGTGGTACTCTATTTTATTATTTATACTAGGTGATGTATCCGTGCTTCGGTAAGGGGTTCTCAGAAATACTGTTTTTGTGGTTTTCCTAACTTAAATCAGCATAGATCATTACAAAAACGCCAGTAGGAATGTAGCGATTGAAAACAATGTTATCATATAAAATACTCGATCAAATAAAAAACCGCACATTTTCTCACTTTTAACGAACAGTACTCCGGTGCCGATCTAACAGTCCTAAGTTACAGAGCTGGAATGACCAGGCCACAGACAGCCGTGAACACTCCTCTGCCATTATTCCGTTACATATGCACACTACTCATTCCAGTCAGTGCCTCAGAGTAAGGATTAAATAGCTGAAATGTAATGGCATGCTAAAGAAGAGATAGAGACCTAACTTCCCTGCTACTTCCCACCAATATTCAGGCAGGTTGTTACACTCTGTACAGCCGGGCGAGTTAGCCGTGTGGTTAGGGGCGCGCAGCTGTGAACTTGCATCCGGGAGAAAGTGGATTCGAACCCCACTGTCGGCAGCCCCGAAGATGGTATTTCGTGGTTTCCCATTTTCACACTGGGGCTGTACCTTAATTAAGGCCAAGGCTGCTTCCTTCACATTCCTAGCCCTTTCCTATTCCATCGTCGCCATAAGACCTATCTGTGTCGGTGCGACGTAAAGCAAATTTAAAAAAATCTCGGTACGCAGCAGTAATCTTATCTATCGGAGGCACATCACATCAAACAATGATCAATGTAATGTTATTGTTGATAAATTTTATGAGCTTTCTATATTGTAGGCCTTCACATTTAGTTTTCTTTCGACTCTGTGATATTAAGGTGCCTTATAAAAGTTCAGTATTTATAGTACAGACATTCTCCGACTTTACATGCCGATTTTCATTAGATTCTGTTCGCACATTTTCTCGCGACTCGGCGCTGATATGGACTTAGTAACAAAAAGCCAAATTCATGAATATCTCTGTGATCATAGTCGGTACGGTAAAAATGATCGGAAATTTAATACTGTACAACGTTAGTTATGTAGTATTTATCCATACGACCACTAATGTCATATATATATATATATATTTGAGAATTTAATTTTAGGCCTTCCCCTAAACTACCATTTCACTCAGTGTGAATAAAATTATTTTGAGCCTAGATTATAGCTACTTATTCCCCGAATTTGCATACCGATTTTCATTAAGATAGGACCATTAGTAACATAAATATTTGATAATTAAATTTTTGGCCTTTCCGTAAACTACCATTTTTCTCAGCGTGAATACAATTTTTATGGCATAGATTATATCGAATTATTGCCCCAACTTTGCATACCGATTTTCATTAAGATTCTTCTTATTATTTTCTAGCCTATTTCAATCCACTGCTGGATATAGGCCTCTTCAATATGCTTCCATCATCTTCGGTCTTGAGCCACTTGGAACCAGCGTGTTCCAGCCAATAGCTTTATGTCATCAAGCCATCTCTTTTGGGGTCTTCCAATGTTCCCATGGTCTCCAGTGAACAATCCTAGTAGTCCACCTGTTGTAGTCTTGTCGAGCTATGTGTCCTACCCATCGCCATTTTAGTCTCGCTAATCTCTTCAGGATGTCTGTTACATTCGTTCTTCCCCTGATGTCCTCTAAACGGATCTTATCCCTAACGCTCATCCGTAGCATCTGTCGCTCCATGGGTCGTTGTGTTCGCTGAAGCTTGCGAGCACTTGCCTTAGTGAGAGTCATCGTTTCCAGACCGTAAGTAGTAACTGGCAGCACGCACGTATTATAAACCTTGGTCTTCAGGTTAATGGGAACATTCTTGTTGGTAAGGATGAATCTTAGTTTTCGGAGTGCTATCCAAATCGTACCTATTCTGCGAGGAATTTCTGCACGTTGGTTGTCTTTTCCAAGTTTTATTTTGTGTCCAAGATAGACGTTCTCATCGACAGCTTCTATATATTGGTTTCCCATTTTAAGTGGTTGACTGTCTGGGCTTAGTATTTCATTTTACTAATATTCATTTCCAAGCCAATCTTAGCAGAGGCAGTTTTTAATTCTTGGATCATGCTTTCTAGCTCGTCTATATTTTCACTTATGAGCACAGTGTCATCGGCAAAACGCAGGTGATTCAAATATAACCCGTTGATTTTTATTCTTTTATTACCCCAATGAAGAGTTTTGAATACATCTTCCAAGGCAAGGGTAAACAGCTTTGGAGAGATTGTGCCACCTTGTCGAACTCCTTTGCCAACTGGGATTTTATTGGTGATGAGCTCTTCGTCCACTCTGACTACCATTGTTACTTGATCATAAATGTTTTCCAGGAGCTTTATATACCTTGAATTTATCACGGCATTTTGAAGTGCCTTCATGATTGCCAAAATCTCCACTGAGTCAAAAGGTTTTTTTTAAAATAATAAATGAAGGCCAGATGAATATTGATGTTGTACTCAGTGTTTCTTTTTTTTTTTTCAAGAAGAAGATGTATAGTCTGGATGTGTTCAATAGTTGAGAAACCTTTACGAAATCCCGCTTGCTCGGCAGGTTGATCAAAATCCAATTCTCTTGTGAGGCGGTTGGTTACAACTTTAGTGAGGGGCTTGTAAAAGTGTGATAACAAACTCACAGGACGACAGTTCTATAAATTTTCCTTATCACCTTTCTTGAAGTGTAGTATCACTTCAGCATTTTTCCAATTTTCTGGTATTCTTCCAGAATTAATACACTTGTTGAGGAGTATTATCATGGCTTCTAGCAGATCTCTTCTACCTAATTTCAGCATTTCATTTATTATTCTTTCCTCCCCAGAAGATTTTTTATTCCTTAGTTGTTTAAGTGCATTTTCAATCTCAGCGGTGGTTACTTCCGGTGTTACTTCATGTGTATAATTCTGGGCTAGTTGTTCATCAGTAGGTGGTTTATTGATGGTTGATGTATACAGCTTGTAGTAGAAATCTCTAATAACTTCAGTAAAGTTTCGTCTATCTGTGACTATTTTTCCATTTTGGTTCTTAGGTTTTGTAATTTTTGGTCTTCCTGTAGACATTTAAGATACGACTACTAATAAAAAATATTTCAGAGTTAAATTTTAGGCCTTCCCCTAAATTACAATTTCACTCAGCGTGAATAAAATTACTTACGGGCTAGATTGTAGCGACTTATTCCCCTACTGTTCATACTTTTCATAAAATTCTTTTCAGCCCTTTTCTTGTGATGTGTGTACAGACAGACAGACAGACAGACAGACAGACAGACAGACAGACAGACAGACAGACAGACAGACAGACAGACAGACAGACAGACAGACAGACAGACAGACAGACAGACAGACAGACAGACAGACAGACAGACAGACAGACAGACATTACGGAATATTAAAAAGTGCACTTCCTTGTTACTGTGGACGCGACTGATACATAAATACCATCCTTTTTAAATTCTGAGCACTATACAGGCAAAACTCTTATTAAATACAGTATATATATATATGTGTGTGTGTAAATGTGTAAATTATCTATAGTCTTCCTACTTAAATTTTACTTTCTTCAGTCGCTTGAAGGATGCGGCAGGTCTATCAACGACCATTCTAATCCGTCTACATAGAGTTATCGCTTCCCCTTCTGAGTAAGGGTATAGAATATATAATCTGTATCCTTTGCCTGTGGTAAGAGGCGAGAAAAAGGTGGACCCCTTTCTCTTCTTTTCTCTTCCGTCCCCGGCTGCTTTAGGTTTACCAGGTTAATGGAGTCTTTCATTTTCATAAATAAATTTCAAGTTAGATCACCTTACAGGCCACTTTGAGGAAGTCTCATGTAACATACACAATTCCTAAGCTTCAGGAAACTGCTATAGGCTGATAAAACGTATTATTATTATTATTATTATTATTATTATTATTATTATTATTATTATTATTTCTCCGTTAGCATCTTGTAGGGACTGCGAATTCTCGGATTATTTCCCTACCAACAGAGTGAAAGCCCTTTAAAAATATACATGTTAATACTATATCTTTGGAATGCATTAATCTGTGACGGATTATAGAATTCAGGTTGAATATCTGTTCTGAGCAAGATCTGCCCTTTCTAATTACACTCTGACATTCAATTGTTGAAAATACCTTATAAGATACTGGCAAAAGGCATATAATTCTAGAGATGTTGACATCTTGCTTATTACCTTTCTTGTGCAAAGGATGTATAAGAGTCACTCTTCCATATTTCTTCAAATATGGATTGAAGATCATGTACGCTTCTTGGTTGATTCCATTTTATAAGTTCAGCTGTAAAGGAATCTTCTCGGCTAGCTTTGTCTTTTTTTAGAGTTGTAATTGCTTTTTTCAATGTATTATTATTATTATTATTATTATTATTATTATTATTATTATTATTATTATTATTATTAGATGCGAAAAAGACCAGAAAACTGATCACGCAAAGCTCACTTAGAAGTTGTGCATTTCCTTCTTTGCCAGGCAGCTTTCAATTTTTCTCTCATCGTGGTTCTTCGTTCTTCTGTCCACTTAGCTCCTGTCTTCTTCTTGTGGTTTCTCTCTGACTCTACTTCCCACTTGCTGATTTTCGTTCTGTAGCAGGTTTGGTCAGCGATGTCGGCCACTTTGACTTCTAATTTTTCCAGATCTTGGCGGATTTCCGTTGTCCACCTATTTCTTTTGATGTTTTCTGTGGCCTCAAGTAAGATTCTTGTCAGTCTGTCTGCCAGTCTTGTTATTATTATTATTATTTAATTTGTAGCCTTTGGTCACTAGCACTATCGAGCGAATGGCTGCGCTGTTTGGGTTACGTAGCTGTCAGCTTGAATTCGGAAGATAGTGGGTTCGAACCCCACTTTCGACAGCTCTGAAGATGATTTTCCGCGGTTTCCTATTTTCACACCAGTCACCTTACACCTTAATCAAGGCCACGGTCGCTTCCTTCCCTATCCATCGTCACCATTGACTTACCTGTGTCGGTGCGACGTAAAACAAAATTATTCAAAAAATACGTCTCCAGCACTATACTTTTATTTTTCCAACAACTATAATTTATCCTCAATTTATTCGCAGGTGTGCACGAGAAGGAGAGCGGCACAAGGGACTTCCTATGTGAGGTGAGTCGCTATTACCTATACAGCATTAAATTATTGTCCTATTGTCCTATTAACAATAATGTTTCTATTAATATGTTTTAATGTATGAATATTACAGAAGGCTCACTTATTTTACTTTAGAGAACTGAAAACCAGCAATCTACCAATGGATAGGTAAAGTGGACGGCACTGTCACGCAGGATCTGCCAGAGGAACCTGTGGAGTAGGTTACTGACCTTTCTTAAACATAGTTCCTGTAAATTTCTTCTATAAAGGATGTCTTTAAGTGAATTGGGTACTTCTACTGCCTGGAACAGAAGAACGGTTTCCTTAATGCTCACTGCTGTTACATAGTAACTAGAATCCCGATTCTCAAAAACGAATTACTGGATTACTCATGATTTTTAAATAATAACATACATATAAACACCAACAACATCAATACTGGAAAGATTATAAAACTGTGTCATATTTACTACCTACAGCCATCTTTGCAAAGCAGGTCCTTTTATATTTTTATCACGGATCAATGTAATATCAAATTCCTTAAAATCAGAGTTCAAGAAAAGACTGTGAGGTGATGTGAAACAGCATGATTTGCCTGCGAAATAATGTCTTTACTTAGCATGCTTAAAGATGAGGGTTTCGTCTAGCACACCTTCCACTTAATATTGTGTTCCATAAACTTTATTTATATGGTACAGCGCATTGAAAGAAGACTACTTGCTTGTGTGATGCAAGGTGTTCACATTCAGCACACGGCGTTAGAACCTGTATAATTGAATAGATACTATAGTAACATCAATATTCTGTAATTAACTGCGTGTGTGGAGCAAGGGAAAAATGTACAGTCATTAGTCATTGAGGAATGCAATGAGTATGGTATGAAAATTAGCCTTTCCAAGAATAAATTGATGTCAGTAGGTAAGACGTCTAAGAGAACTGAATGTCAGATTGGGAATAAAATCCCCTTGTGGGTGGGGGCGGCAGAATAACACCCACGGTATGCCCTACCTGTCGTAAGAGGCGACAAAAAGGGGCCCCAGGGTCTCTTAACTGGGGAGCGTGGCTTGACGACCACGGGGCCCTCAGCTGAATCCTAGCATTTCTTCCACTTACTTTTGCCAGGATCCTCACTTTCATCTACCCTATCCGACCTCCCTTGGTCAACTCTTGTTCTTTTCCGACCCCGACAGCATTAGAGAACTCGAGGCCTAGGGAGTCTTTCATTTTCACGCTCTTCGTGGCCCTTGTCTTCCTTTGGCCGATAACTTCATTTTTAGAAGTGATGGAATCCTTCCATTGTTTATCTCTGATTAGTGTAGTTCTAGATGATGGTTGCCTAGTTGTACTTCCTATTGAAATGAAAATCACCACCACCACCACTGATGGGGAGTTTCCATCTCAGTGGCGTGAGGGAGTTGTGATTCCAATTCCCAAGCCAAGTAAAGACCAAAAGCTTCTGTATAGCTATAGGCCAATATGTTTTACGAATGGTCTCTGTAAGTTATTCGCAAGGATAGTGGACCGGTGTTTCGTGTGGGCTTCGCTCTCTTGAATAACTACCTATTTGGTTTTCGCTCTCATCGATTTGCCACCGATCATCTGGTCAGACTGGAGAGTGCCAATTAGGAGGCCTTTCCTCGGAAGGAACACTTCGCCGTGTTCTTCGACCTTGAAAAGGCTTACGATACCAATGGTATGGGATTATCTCCAACCTACACGACTGGGGATTCCGGGAAAATTTTCCCACGTCTATTGAGAATTTCATTTCCTTTCGGCTATTACATTGAAGAGAATTGAGGACCACTAGGAGCTGCACTGAGTTGAGCACTGTTCGTAATTGTCTCCAACGCAGTGGCGGCTCGTGCTGAATAATATTGGTGGTTCTGCTCTGTGACGCCCAGTCCATTGCAGTAAGTGTAATAGACAAATCTAAATTTGTATTGCATACGGGAAATGTCAGCTGAGCTCGTGTAAATCCATCCACCTACTCTGCGGAAACGCTTTACTCCATGTCCTATCAGTGTGAAGTTCTCGAAAATGTACCGAAATAATACAGGTAGAAGATTTAGCTTTACATTTCTGCTCAGGCAGAATTGGCGGTAGCTGAAAGAAAGCTGCAACTAGCTATTAACCGAGTTGACAGATGGGCCCTAAAACTAAGTTTTCAAATTTTAGTGTTAAATAATAATAATCGTATGGCCTCAGCTATCTGGCTGTCTGCTCGTCAGTTTCGACGTTCTGTTTTTCTCTAGGCCTACTAGATGGCAGACCGAGTAAACCGAAACTCTCTTGAGCGACTGTGGCTTTTAATTAGTTTTGTCGGGTAAACACGAAATGTGTTATCAGAGACCTTTCACATGCCGACATCGTACGAATCGGAGTGTCGAATGGACTTTTTTCTGCCCTTCAAAAATCCGGTTACCTCTGCCGGGCTTGAACCCGCTATCTTGGGATCCGGAGGCTGACACTCTACCACTGATCCACAGAGGCAGATAACTTTTAGTGTTGTGTACACTTCTGTCGACGTCGTCCTATGCATCCTGACCCAGAGCGACGCTTGTGAAACAGTGTCTTACCAGTAGTAGACTCCTGCAGGTTTCTGGGACACCATTTTGGTAAGAGAGTGACGTAGCAGCCCCACTTCGATCAGCTGACGGTTGCTTGCGTGAAGAGACTTAATGTGCTTAAGTTCCAGAGTGGCACTTCGCAAGGCCGCACTAGTTGGCCTTGCACTTCGTGGCGGGTGGGGGTGATCGTGCGGTGCTGCTACGTTTTTACATGGTTGTGGTTCTTTCCCGTATCAGCTGTGGTAATGTAGCGTATGGTTCAGCAACAAGAATTTGTATTGTACCTTGTAGATGGTGTACATCATAGTGAAGTTAGACTGGCAGCCGGAGCTTTCCGTACTAGACCGATTCCGAACCTATTCCTGAATCGGTAATTCCACCATAAAAATATCGACAGCAGATACTCCTCACGTTTGCTGCCAAAGTTCTTGAAATGCCGCAACTTCCACTATGACAATGCCTCTTTGGTATCCAATACCATCGGAGGTACGAAATCCGGCCAAATGTCACACTACCCGTTGGGATTCGCACTGATAGTTTGTATCGTGAGTTGGATGTGTCTATCGGCGGTAGAGCTAAATCGTCTACGTATCACGATAGACTTGAATTTTCCCCCCGTTTACCATCATACCATTACCTGCCGACCATCTCACAGCTTTTTCAAGGTCTTTTGGCAGTCGCTCACTGTCTTGTAACTGATTTATTACTCTACAGAATATAATCACCCAACCCCCAAAAGAAAACATTACCTCACAATATGTAGGGTAAACATATTGTGGAAATTATGGTCTTAAACTGAAGAGGAAAGAGGGGAGTTGCGATGTGGCGGACAATATACGCAACGCACTGAATGCTCAGCTCTTGATTGGTAGAGTTGGCTCTATTTTCTGACCGCCTAGAAGTCTTGATCTCACTCCAGTTGACTTCTTCTTATAGGAATATGTTAAGAACATTCTTTATAGTGGAAGTTTACGTGGCTTAGGGGATCTCAGAGAAAGGATCACTGCTGCCATCGCAACTGTCACTCCAGATATGCTTGGATGCGCTTGAGAACGGTTGGCTGTTGAGAGAGCTCTTGCATTATTGTAGTGATAAAGTAGTGAAAACCTATTGAAATAGCTTAATTTTGTGTATATCTGATTCATTTAGTGCTGTTTATATAGTGGTGTTTAGTGCTTGTTGGTAGAAATTGGGAGTAGTAATAATTATTTAAATTTTGTAACAAGTAATTCAGTTGGTCTTCAGTAAATTACGTTTTCTAGGTTAAGTAGGCTGGCTAGGTGCACCTTGTTTCGAATTTAGGTTTAGGTAATACTTTAGGTAACAATATTAACTTTAAAAATATTGGTAAATATCTGTGGGTTCGTTGGTTGTACTTACAAAGGCAGATTATCATAAGGAATAGTACCGTAACTTCTGCAGCAACTTCTCCGGTATTTTGTATAGATATACGTTCAAACTATCGCGAAGGTAATAATTTACTACATTAAAAAACACGATACGCCTGTAAACTTCCATTTAAAAAAAAGTTAAAGAGATTACACGGTAACAGTTAACAGTCGTATTGTTATTGATTATTGTCGCTCCTCATATTCAAATATTGCATTGTTGGCTACAGTCGTGAACAAAGGGTGTAGTGTAGTCAAGTAAATATAAATAAAAATCAGCTGACCTTGTATTCCATTCATTTGTACTTCTGAGTAGGTAGTTAGTATCCGTAATTTATATTTCGCTCCCTCGATCTTTCAGTATTTATGAGCGGTTAGTAATTGCAGTTCAAGTCCCTGGAGTAGTAGTAGTAGTTTTGATAGAAATATTTGAGAAATTATTGTAGACAACCTCGTATTTTTCAGTAGGCCTAATTAAGGACACTTTTTTTTTCTCCGTCCCGTGGAGTAGGGAAAATAATAGTAATCCACCAGCTGTAATAATCACATAACCACATTTCAGTAGAATTGTAGTGAAGATAAGGTATAATATATTAGATAGTATCTTGCCAGTTATATTCGTGTTTTTCTTCGTGTACGGCAATCCTTTTGATACTTAAGCATTTAACCAAACGCAGTGTAGTGTAGTGTAGATACATTGTAGTATAGATACAGTACATTTAGATAGTGCCGTATCTTGCCTGCTATATTCGTGTGTTATCTTTCGTGTATATCTATTAGACCGTAATACTAATAATAATTTGTCTAAGCATTTAGCTTCGTAGGTAATCTTTGAGTACAGTAGTTCTTGCAAATTTCATTTCTGTTGTGCTTAGTAGTGACATACGGTACAGTACCGGTATCGTAATTAGGATACGTCTGAAAGTAGTTTAAAAATTACTGTAGTGTACTGTACAGTAGTATACGAGTAATATCCTATTAGAATTTAGTGTGCTTATTTTATTATTGTAAAATATTTGTGTAGTACTGATGTAGTAGAGGTATCCGTAGAAACTCTTACTAAAATATTGGTGAAATTAGGATAGGCTTAATTGCAGTTTGGAATTGTGTAGTTCTTGTGTATTACTTTCGATATTCAGTAACTAACAGCAGCTTTTATCCTGTTAGGGGTTGTAGGATAAAAAAATAGAGCACGACTAAGTAGTGTTGTAGTGTAGTCGTATATTAATTACTTATTGTTGTGTACTATCCCAGACAATATATCCCTCCGTTCATTTATTTATTTTTTTTGCAAATAAGTTATTTTATTTTTTTAATTTAACAAAATTTCCCCCGTAAAGAATGGCTAAGGAGTGCGAGTGTACTTATTGTGGGTGTGGTGAGGCATTGAGGGGTATGAGGGAGGAGTTGGAAAGTTTGAGGGAGATAATTAGGATTCTCACAGAAGACAGGAAGGAAGATAGGACTCCCTCAAACAATGTACAGGTTACAGTAGGTGTACAAGAGGGAGGGGAAGGAAAGGGAGGAGTTGTAGAAGACAGGTGGTCTAATGTTCTAAGGAGAAGGAGATTGCAGGCCAAGGGCTATATTCAGGATCAGAATTCAGGAAAGATGTCTGTGCGAAATCGGTACGAGTCACTCCAGGTAGAACAACAGAGGGAAGATGAGGGACAGGGAACTGTTGCTGAGATGCGTGGAAGTAGGAGGAAGGGAAAAGGTAGGAAAGGGAAATGTAGAGTAGAGGATAGGAAAAGACAGGTGGAACAGGGTCATGGGAAGGAGAAAAGGGAGGAGGAAGTAGCTTCTGCAGCTATCAGGAAAGATAGGGCTGACCAGGAGGGGAGGGGATCAAATGAGGTGGGTAGGGTTGAGGCTCTGGTCATGGGGGATTCCATCGTTAGACACGTGGGGAAAGTGTGTGGAGGAAAGGGAACCAGGGTAGAATGTTATCCAGGAATTAGGTTGAGGCAGATGTTGAGGAAAGTAGAAGAGAGGGAGGAGGGGAAGGAGAAGGTGGTAGTGTTTCACGTTGGTACCAACAACGTAAGGCAAGCTGATATAAGTACCAACATAGTTGGAGATGTGTGGGATCTGGTAAATGCAGCACGGGTTAAGTTTAAGAAAGCGGAGATTGTTATTAGTGGAATACTGTGTAGGAGGGATACTGACTGGAGGGTGATTGGGGATTTAAATGAGACTATGGAGTGGGTATGTGGGAAACTGGGAGTGAAATTTCTAGATCCTAATGGGTGGGTAGAAGATAGGGATCTGCGCTCGGATGGCCTTCATTTAAACCGCAGTGGTACGTATAAGTTAGGAAATTTGTTTGGAAGGGTAATAGGGAGGTACATTCAGGGAAACGGGATGGCCTAGGGAGCGGTGATAAGGGAACAGGGAACTGGAAATCAAGTAGGGATGACATAAAATTGTTAGTGTTGAACTGTAGAAGTATTGTAAAGAAAGGAATAGAATTAAGTAATTTAATAAATATATATTTACCAGATATTGTAATAGGAGTTGAATCATGGCTGAGAAATGATATAATGGATGCAGAAATTTTCTCACGGCACTGGAGTGTGTATCGTAGAGATAGGATAGGAAAGGTGGGAGGGGGAGTTTTTATTCTGGTGAAAGAAGAATTTGTAAGCTACGAAAAAGTTAAAGATGAGACACATGAAATTCTAGGTGTAAGGCTCATTTCTAAAGATAATAGGCAACTTGATATATTTGGAGTGTACAGATCGGGAAAGGGTAGCACTGATGCGGATTCTGAATTATTTGATAGGATAGTCAGCTATGTGGGAAACGACATGGAAAGAAATGTGATTGTAGCGGGAGATCTGAATTTGCCAGATGTCAATTGGGAAGGAAATGCGAACGACAGGAAGCATGACCAACAAATGGCAAATAAGTTAATATGGGAAGGACAGCTGATTCAGAAAGTGATGGAACCAACCAGAGGGAAAAATATTTTGGATGTGGTGCTGATAAAACCAGATGAGCTCTATAGGGAAACTGATTTAATAGATGGTATTAGTGATCATGAAGCTGTTTTTGTGGTAGTTAAAAATAAATGTGATAGAAAGGAAGGTCTTAAAAGTAGGACTGTTAGGTAGTACCATATGGCTGATAAAGCAGGTATGAGGCAGTTTCTAAAAAGTAACTATGATCGGTGGAAAACGGTAAATAAAAATGTAAACAGACTCTGGGATGGGTTTAAAGAAATTGTTGAGGAATGCGAAAACAGGTTTGTACCTTTAAGGGTGGTAAGGAATGGTAAAGACCCACCTTATTATAACAGAGAAATAAAGAGACTAAGAAGGAGGTGCAGACTGGAAAGAAATAGAGTTAGAAATGGCTGTGGATGTAAGGAGAAACTGAAGGAACTTACTAGAAAATTGAATCTATCAAAGAAGGCAGCTAAGGATAACATGATGGCAAGCATTATTGGCAGTCATACAAATTTTAGTGAAAAATGGAAGGGTATGTATAGGTATTTTAAGGCAGAAACAGGTTCCAAGAAGGACATTCCAGGAATAATTAATGAACAAGGGGAGTGTGTATGTGAGGATCTTCAAAAGGCAGAAGTATTCAGTCAGCAGTATGTAAAGATTGTTGGTTACAAGGATAATGTCGAGATAGAGGAAGAGACTATGGCCAAAGAAGTAATAAAATTTACATATGATAACAATGACATTTACAATAAGATACAAAAGTTGAAAACTAGAAAAGCGGCTGGAATTGATCAGATTTCTGGGGATATACTAAAGACAATGGGTTGGGATATAGTACCATATCTGAAGTACTTATTTGATTATTGTTTGTCCGAAGGAGCTATACCAGATGAATGGAGAGTTGCTATAGTAACCCCTGTGTATAAAGGAAAGGGTGATAGACATAAAGCTGAAAATTACAGGCCAGTAAGTTTGACATGCATTGTATGTAAGCTTTGGGAAGGCATTCTTTCTGATTATATTAGACATGTTTGTGAAATTAATATTTGGTTCGATAGAAGGCAATTCGGTTTTAGGAAAGGTTATTCCACTGAAGCTCAACTTGTAGGATTCCAGCAAGATATAGCAGATATCTTGGATTCTGGAGGTCAAATGGACTGTATCGCGATTGACATGTCTAAAGCATTTGATAGGGTGGATCATGGGAGACTACTGGCAAAAATGAGTGCAATTGGACTAGACAAAAGAGTGACTGAATGGGTTGCTATATTTCTAGAAAATAGATCTCAGAGAGTCAGAGTAGGTGAAGCTTTGTCTGACCGTGTAATAGTTGAGAGGGGAGTTCCTCAGGGCAGTGTTATCGGACCTTTATGTTTTCTTATATATATAAATGATATGAGTAAAGGAGTGGAATCGGAGGTAAGGCTTTTTGCGGATGATGTTATTCTCTATAGAGTGATAAATAAGTTACAAGATTGTGAGCAACTGCAACGTGACCTCGAAAATATTGTGAGATGGACAGCAGGCAATGGTATGTTGATAAACGGGGCTAAAAGTCAGGTTGTGAGTTTCACAAATAGGAAAAGTCTTCTCAGTTTTAATTACTGCGTTGAGTGGGTGAAAGTTCCTTTTGGGGATCATTGTAAGTATCTAGGTGTTAATATAAGGAAAGATCTTCACTGGGGTAATCACATAAATGGGATTGTAAATAAAGGGTACCGATCTCTGCACATGGTTATGAGGGTGTTTAGGGGTTGTAGTAAAGATGTAAAGGAGAGTGCATATAAGTATCTGGTAAGACCCCAACTAGAGTATGGTTCCAGTGTATGGGACCCTCACCAGGATTACCTGATTCAAGAACTGGAAAAAATCCAAAAAAAAGCAGCTCGATTTGTTCTGGGTGATTTCCGACAAAAGAGTAGCGTTACTAAAATGTTGCAATGTTTGGGTTGGGAAGAATTGAGAGAAAGAAGAAGAGCTGCTCGACTAAGTGGTATGTTCCGAGCTGTCAGCGGAGAGATGGCGTGGATTGACATTAGTAGACGAATAGGTTTGAATGGCGTCTATAAAAGTAGGAAAGATCACAATATGAAGATAAAGTTGGAATTCAAGAGGACAAACTGGGGCAAATATTCATTTATAGGAAGGGGAGTTAGGGATTGGAGTAACTTACCAAGGGAGATGTTCAATAAATTTCCAATTTCTTTGAAATCATTTCGGAAAAGGCTAGGAAAGCAACAGTTAGGGAATCTGCCACCTGGGCGACTGCCCTAAATGCAGATCAGTATTGATTGATATAGCGTACGAAGCAGAAACTGATTATGGATTCAGAGTCTGCCATCTCACTAATGGGACACATATACAGTAGTAATGTATTAAGATATGTAAAAACCTTCCATCTTTTATCTCCAGTTTTAGACCATAATCGCCTTACTATGTTTATTCTACTTGAAGCAGCAATGTTTTAAAAAGATGGATATTATTTTCCGATGACCCTGTATATTTAAGATATTTTAATTGCTGGAGAGAAAGTTATTGCTTCATAATTTATTTTAATAACTATATAATTATGAGGGAATATATGCAATACTGATAATCAAGTTTATCGTCTAAATTGTTATGTTTTATGTAAGGGCTTGTGACAAGAATAAGAATGAGTTGCTTGTTTTGCAAAAGTTGCATTTCATATACATAAATGTTGTTACTTACAGGGAATAAAACGCAACAAGGGGATTGATATAGAAGATGTGTATGTAATCATATTGTACGAAGGAAGGAAAGAGGGAAGGAAAAGAGTTAAAGTAGTTTCAGTTTATTAGTGGATTATACTATTATCAAAATTAACTTTTTTTACTCCCAAGTTCTTTTCAGCCTTATACATGCTCCATACCAGATTTTTCTGGATGTTTCGAGAATGGTTGAAACAGGCTAAAAATGCGTTGTATTTACACAGCTACTGAACAGTCATGGAACGACAACATTGGCAATAGTTCCCTCTTACCAGAATTTCAGAATAGCGTGATAAAAGTCTCCAGCTAGTTTCGCTCCAATTCACCTTCACTATACTCATGAAAGTCAGGCAAATCATTCCTGTCCTAAAATTTATAAAATGTAATCTTCCTTCATGCTTTCATTCCCTATAATTTCTAACATAGAGTATAATCTTCCTCGACGGGTTTTTTAATACCTCTGCGCATCCATCAGCTCTTGAATGGTAGGATCGGTAGAGTTGGCTTGATATATCAAAAATCAAACTTTACACGACACTCCAGTCTGTACAACTCACGGAATTAATTAAAACTTATAATGAACTAAAATAGGATATACTGTATTTCACAATATTAATTATTCAGCTTACATCCTGTCCATTTCGAAAAAAGCCTTGTTGGCGATTTATGAATTGTCCGTCGTCAGAACAGAGCATTTGATGGACAACAAAACTATAGCGTCAGACGGAACTCGGAAGTGGAGAGTTGAAATCAGAGTTAACTCGTGTTTGGGACAGCGAAAGATACGTTGACATCCGAGTTAATTCGAGCATGGGATGGAAAAGGTTAAGCATGTGCTTAGAATAACTGCTAACTCTGATTCTGAAAATAAACTGTCCATGGTCAACTACTCCTAAATCAGTGTGAAATTGAACAACAATGTACAATTACAATTTTGTTTCTAGTAATAATTTCTATTAATCCATTTAATTCCAACGTTTGATGCATCAAGCACGGTGCAGCATTGCTATTTAATTATTTTATATTTTCATTTCAGCCGTGATTACGATTGCAATTATTTGTATTCCATCTAGTAAGACAAATTAACCTCGCTGTTGGCAATAATGACAAATCAGGCATTCAAAATGATCATTTTAGTGACCGTTGAAATTGGTCTACAAGGCTTTTTTCGAAATGGACAGGATGCAAGCTGAATAATTAATATTGTGAAATATATACCATTTTAGTTCATTATAAGTTTTAATTAATTCCGTGAGTTGTACGGACTGGAGTGTCGTGTAAAATTTGATTTTTGATATATCAAACAACGGAAATTTATGTGAAATTTTATCCAAATTACAGGATAGATACAGAACAATCGAAAGAATGGATATATGAAATGTTAGCGTAAAATGAACCTGATTTATACACAAGTACAGGCTGCTGATAAAATTGAAGTGGTGCTTAACCTGTTGCTGATGTCGATAGTAGTCTGATTGATGATGGCAGCAATGAGGACGAAACAGCTCCTTGTATGGACCTGGGCAGAGGCATTTTAGATCAGAAGGCGCCAGACAGAGAGGAAGCCTGATTCTGACATAGTGAGAGGACGTTAATTTTGAGTCAAAGCTGAAAAAACAGGATAGTCTCATGAAGAATTATCACCCAAATATAATTATTTTGTGTGAATGTTTATCCCGCGTTTAATTATGAAAATTTAAACAAGTATAGACCCAGCAAAGCTAATGCCCGGTTTCTTCTAGTGCTAAATTTCACTGAACAAATGTTAACTAACAATTGTTATTAATTTAACACTTCGGTTAAAAGTCCTCTGTTTCACGAACACATTTCCAACACTTGTTACGAAATAATTTACTTTTAGAGACAAATTAACACCTCTCCGTAAGATTTGTGAACGTGTTTGACTGTGGGCGTCGTTTGTTTATTTTCATAAGGTGCTCGAGCGGTATATTGGAACTGTATTTTGTTACCCTCGGTTAAGGTTATCATAAGTTTTGGTTAAAGGAAACCGCGAAAACGCAAACATGAATAGTAAGAGGTAGCTAAAGTGTTATTATCAGGGCCCGGATTTTGATGCTTAAAAATGACATAAAATGACTGCAAATATCCCATAAAATGACCCTAAAACTTAGAAAAGACCTACAAATGTGAATGAAACTGACATAATTTCATCACACAGAAAATGCAAACAGACTATGTCATTTTATGTTGAAATTATTTTAAGGGTACCTAATATAATTTAATTATTATTTGACAAATACGAATTATTTGCACACAAATACTGGTTATTATTTCAGTCAATTGTTTGGCACTCCAAGTTATGTGTTATTTTCTTCAAGGAAAATAACACTTCACGGTATGAGGAACTTCAAGGCTGCGACATCTGAAGAACAAAAAAGAGAGGATTTCGCCGTTAGGTACTCGAATTCTATATCGAATTAGAAGTAATAAGAAAAATATGCTCTTAAGATATATGACAGGCTATACAGGCTTACCTCACTCCGCGTTACCGTAGATGATTGTGACGATTGTCGACCAACACGTTTTTGTACTTTGAAATGCTCCTTTCAAAGGAATTGAGAGGGATTATGAGCAGGAGACTGATACACTCACTAAACCTTTTACTTTACCTGATATGAATAGTGCAATAAACCAGTGTAAGAATGGTAAGGCTGCCGGCCTAGATGAAATATGTATTGAGTAAATTAGGCAATTTGGACCGGTTGTTAAACAATGGTTACTAGAACTGTACAATAACTGTATAAAAACCTGAAAGTTACCACGTGTGTGGAGGAAAGCCAGAGTAAACACAATTCTCAAACCACAAAAAGACCTAAACGGTCCGAAAAATTATAGACCTGTCTCACTGTTGTGTCATCTGTACAAGATCCTGGAACAGATGACCCTTGAAAGACTTACTGTGATCATTGAACCACTTCTCATCCCAGAGCAAGCAGGATTCAGAAAAGGGAAAAGTTGTACTTCACAGGTCCTCCATCTGACATGGTATATCGGAGATGGATACGAAAACCATAAAATCACAGAGATGGCTTTTATCGACTTATCTGTTGCATATGATACAGTTAATCACCGTATACTGTTGCGTGAACTATACAATATGACAAAGGATTACAAGATGACTTAAGTCATTAGCAACCTTCTCCATAATCGTAGGTTCTTAACCGAATTTCAAGATCAGAATAGTCGATGGAAGAAACAAAAGAATGGTTTGCCACAAGGCAGTATTCTCGCCCCTATGCTCTTCAATATCTATACGAATGACCAACCTCTTCTAGTTGGCACCAGAAGATTCATATATGCGGATGATCGAGTTATTGCTACCCAAACAAACTGCTTTGAGCTTTAGAAGGAAAGTTATCAGATGCTCTTTCATCTATAACTCAGGTATGTGCCTTCCATTTAAAGAACAGACAAGCGTCAAGGAAATTGCAGGTAGTGTGGGAAGATATTAAACTAGATCACTGCCCAACACCTAAGTATCTAGGTGTAACATCGGATCGTGCTCTCACTTACAAACAACACTGCGTGAACATCAAGCAGAAAGTGTCAGCTAGAAACAACGTCCTTCGCAAGTTGTCTGGAACCAATTGGGGTACACATCCAAAGACAATGAGAACTACAGCCCTGGGTTTGTGTTACTCCGCTGCAGAGTACACTTGCACTGTTTGGTACCGATCCAGCATGCCAAACAAGTTTACATTTCTCTAAATGAAACATGTCGACTTATCACTGGCTGTCTGAGACCAACACCACGAGATAGGATCTACTGTTTGGCTGGAATCGCCCCACCAGATATTAGAAGAGAAGTTGCATCCATGAATGAGAGAACTAAAGCACTTTCCTCATGTGCGCACCCATTGTACGCATATGAACCTGCCCATCGAAGATTGAGGTTTAGGAGCAGTTTTCTGAATACAACCGAAGATCTAAACGAATCTGCTCAATCCTCAAGGTTGAGATTATGGAGAACTAGAAATACTCAACTTACTGGTTGGATGCTACCAATTGAACATCTCCCTCCAGGACATGAGGAACATTGGTCTACTTGGAAATCGTTGAACAGGCTTCGCACTGGGGTTGGTAGATCAAGAATAAACATGGTAAAGTGGGGCTTTCACGGCATATCCAGGTTATGTGAATGTGGTGAAGACCAAATCACAGCCCATTTCATGAACTGTAGTAAGTGTCCTTTAAGTTGCACAATGGAGGACTTGATGGCTGCGACACCTAATGCCCGTTATTTGGCAAAATTCTGGGCAGACACAATTTGATACGTATGTCATTAAGTACCGTTATGTTACGTAAAATATATGCTTCCAAAACGAATAAATAAATAAATAAATAAATAAATAAATAAATAAATAAATAAATAAATAAATAAATAAATAAATAAATAAATAAATAAATAAATAAATAAATAAATAAATAAATAAATAAATAAATAAATAAATAAATAAATAAATAAATGAATGTCCAAGGATGCTAAGTTCTTCAGCGCCAATAATGCTGAAATCTTCACCCGCCAAAATACGAGAGATGGAGCACAAAACATTAAAACCAGAGTTTTGTCAAGAACACGTTTCAGTTTGCCTGACACTGCCACACCAGAATCGCCACGAATGCATTTTAATTCGTCTGTGGCTGTTCTGACTAAATTGATCATTTTTTCTAGAGCCACGCCTCTCTCTTGAAGACGTGTAATAATTGACAAGGAACTGATATTTGCTTTGATGGACGCTAGTTTTCGCTGCATTTGGCTCTTTAGGCAAACACACAGTTTTGTGAAACACTTGAACTGCAAATGAACTTGTAACTTTAAAGCTCAGTGTTGGAACGTTAATAAATGACTCATCATCCACCTTCACAAAAACACAATCTTCCTTCACTATTACAGTGAATGGTTAAACGAATTTCTTCTGAACTTCACAGATCTCAGGTAGAATCTGAAATTTTTGTCACTTTCACACCACTTACTGAAATAACCTATAAATACTAAAACCATTACTAAAACATTAAAATTATCTAGATAACCAATAAAAGAACCGATAAAAGGACACTGCAACACTATTTAACACACAGAAATATTCGGTGGATAATTAAATCACGAATTCCAGTTGCAAGATAACCTCAACCAACCACACACGTGCGCGGTTTAAACCAAACTTAATGTAAACATGGCCCCACACGCCGGCTAACACGTAGCCCAATGTGGCAGCCATTTTGTCACGTATCGATATATGCATTCAGGTCTGATAATATTGTAGTTGGTCTCGATTTATAAAGAATTTATTGCAGCCGAATGGCCAAATTGGTACATACATGACATATATTACATTTCCTTAGGAGCTTATTCTGTATAATAGTATCCAATTATAATATTCAATATATAGTATTAAAACAGTTTTATCCGTCCTCATTTCTCCCTATTATATTCATGTAACTGTGTGGTTCCTTTTAAGTGTGTACGGTTGTCTTGCTATACTCAACTTTTGCCTCTTATTACACACTAGCTGATGTACCCGTGCTTCGCTACGGGATTCTCAGAAAGATTGACTTTGTGGTTTTCTTAACCTGAAATCAACATAGGTCATTACAAAACGTAAGTATGAATGTAGCGATTAAAAGCAATGCTATCATAAAAATACTCGATCAAATGGAAAGCCGCATGTTTTATCACTTTTAACGAACAGTGCTGCGGTTAGATTGCGGTGCCAATCTAATAGTCCAAAGTTTCAGAGCTGGAATGACCTGGCTGCAGATTGCCATGAACACTCATCTGCCATTATTCCGCTAAATATGCACATTGTTCATTCCAATCAGTGCCTCAGAGTAGGGATTGAATAGCCCGAATGTTATGATGATCCAGTGTGTTACGTACCAGTAGTATCAGAAAATTTATAAACCAGGGGAATGGCATGCTAAAGAAGAAAGTTACCTAACTCCCCAGCTACTTCCCATCAATATTCAGGCAGGCTGTTACACTCTGTATGACTGGGCGAGTTGACCGTGTGGTTAGCGGTGCGCAACTGTGAGCTTGCATCCGAGAGATAGTGGATTCGAACCCCATTGTCGGCAGCGCTGAAGATGGTATTCCGTGGTTTACCACTTTCACACCAGTCAAATGTTGGGCCTGTACCTTAATTAAGGCCTAAGGCACTCCTAGCCCTTTCCTATCCCATCGTCGCCATAAAACCTATCTATGTCGGTGCGACGTAAATCAAATAAAAAAATACTCTGTACGCAGCAGTAATCCTATCTACCGGAGATGAGGGGCAACAGATGATACAAAGCACACCACGACAAACAATGGTCAATGTAATGTTATTGTTGATCAATGTTATGAGCTTTCTATATTGTAGGCCTTCACATTTAGTTTTCTTTCGACTCTGTGATATGTAAAATATTTTATACCATAAACTGTAGTTTCTTATTCTCCGACTTTACATACCGATTTTCATTAAATACTGTTTACCCATTTTCTGGTTACTCGGCGCTGATATGGACTTAGTAACAAAAATCCAAAATCATGAATATCTTTGTGATCATAGCCAGTACGGTAACAATGTATAAGATATGAATAATAGGAAATTTAATACTATATAACCCTAGTTATGTAGCATTCATCGATTACACCTCTAATAAGAAATATTTGAGAATTACATTTTAGGCCTTCCCCTAAACTACCATTTCACTCAGCGTGAATAAAATAATTTACAGCCTAGACTATAGCAACTTATTTCCTGACTTTGCATACCGATTTTCATCAAGATAGGACTACTAATAACAACAATATTTGAGAATTATATCTTAGGCCTTCCCCTAAACTACCATTTTTCTCAGCGTGAATACAATTATTGATAGCCTAGATTGTAGCAACTTATTCCCCAACTTTGCATACCCATTTTCTTTAAAATACGACCACTAACAACATAAATAGTTGAGAATTCAATTTTAGGCCTTCCCCTAAACTACCATTTCACTCAGCGTGAGTAAAATGATTTATAGCCTAGATTGTAGAGGCTCATCCCCCGACTTCACATACCGATTTTCATTAGACCACTAATAACATAAATAGTTGAGAATTCAATTTTAGGCCTTCCCCTAAACTACCATTTCACTCAGCGTGAGTAAAATGATTTATAGCCTAGATTGTAGAGGCTCATCCCCTGACTTCACATATCGATTTTCATTAAATTCTCTTCAACCGTTTTCTCGTGATGCGTGTACATACATACATACATACAGACAGACAGACAGACAGACAGACAGACAGACAGACAGACAGACATGACGGAAAAGTAAAAAATGCATTTTCTTGTTACTGTGGACATGACCGATACAGAAATACCATTCTTTTCAAATTCTGAGCAATGTACAGACAAAACTCTTATTTTATATATATAGATTATTACACATGGTCACAGAGTTGGTTACACAGTGCGCATACACAGTTTTTGGATGGTTCGTGGTATTTCTTGTTCTGGCAGATTTTATGGTGAAATCCATGGATTGCCAGTCTGGTGAGTACGTTTCTTAGTTTCTGGTTTTCGTTCACACATCTCCTGTAGTTGGCACTACGAGAAGTACTTCATCAACACCAGGGTTTATACAGACTATTCTCAAAGTAATCGGGAAGAAGTCCCTATGAACATATGCAGTACAGTCAATCGTTTACTACTTCCTAGTTTTGGAGTCTTACCTGGCACTTTCCATGGCGCGTAGCTGTCGTCATGTTGATGTACCAGCAGGGATGTAAGGAATGCACGCATGAACACGCTACTTCACTGGTTGTCAGGTACTGCACGTTTTCGGTGGCAACCATGTTCCACACGCTGTCGAAGTACTGCAGTGTCTATTGCGGTATGCCTGATTCAAAACTTAATACGAACTGTCCTCCCATTCTAGCTAATAACATAAGTAAGATTAGCTCGTAAACATTCGACCGTAGGACTTATGTTCATAGAGACTGTTGTTTTTTGAGTGTCCTATCTATCCCCCAATTACTTCCCGCATGTTTGAGAACATTCTGTATAGTATGCGAATATGGTCAGAAATGGCGGTGGTCCTGTCTCAGGGTTTGTTTACATAGGGCAATAATAAAAATGCCATTATTCAGGAAAATGTTGTGCGCTATCCTCTGTTGGAATTCTTAAGAATGGTAACATTGGCAACACTTTCGACTCCAAGATCGGTCTCTCCAAACACATTTGTTTTCCCAAAGAAACCATTATTGATTCCATACGTGCAGAGATGCCTTAGGATGGGATTGGTACAATTTCGGAAGAACTACAGGCGCTGTGGATTCTGTGAGAAAAACTCCAAATATCATAGCATCAAATATAACATTTCCTTACACCCAAAAGACTGCTATCTAAACTTCCACAACAAACAAAAGGCGAACAGCGTGTTTCTTTTGTATTGATGATTAGTTAGAAGTAAGTGTTCAAGAATCTACGTCAGTATCAATATTTATGTTACATTTACTACATTTGTGCTTTATTTTAATAATTTAGTAAGTAGCAATTTTACATGATTAAACCTTTTCTATCCTTCTGCTATTTAACTTACCAACCATTTTACTTTCTCTTACAGTTCTTTATCCGTTCACATCCTGCGTAATTCAGTGTAGAAGGCCATAACATTAATATACTCGTATGAGATATTGCTCTCATCGAAGCTCTGGGTTTGATACATCAAACGCAGGATAAACGGGCCTAATAATAATACTATAAATATTTTACATTATATATTATTATTTGAAATATGGTATTCTCAGAGATATTTCACAGGATCATTAGGAAACGTATGCTGGGATATAATGAGTTGTTAGTTTGTGGGAGTATGTGTATTTTGATGTTAGAATAGGTTGTTAGCTCTATTTGCAGGTTATTTGAAGTGGTGATAATCTGTTGCAGAAAAAAATGTCGAAAATGGTTCCAACATGGCCGTGAGAGAGTTCGACATACAATTAGGAGGTCGTCTTTCTTTCATTCCAACCGCAGGCCCTTAGTTTCTCAGCTGAAGACATCTGCCGGAGGAAGACTTCCATCAATAAACATAACTCGATATGGCGAAGAAATTACACGTACAAGTGGTTCACCGTTTAATTTATCCAGAGATCAGAGAAACATTATGACAATACCAATAGTTTCCAACAACTTCTACTTCATCAGTCCTTATGGAACTACTCGTAAATTCGACGTATCGTACCTAGATACAGTTTCCTCGACATCAAAAGCACTCTCCAGGTTGCCATTACTCACAAGATGTGAAATTTTGTTGAGTTTAAATGGTTATAAAAAGACAATGGTATCGGAGAACAGCGAAAGGAATACAATTCCTTACGATATAAAAATGCCTTCATTACCAAGCGTCAGGAAAAGAGAAAGTAAAAGTACAAAAACAGTGGATGCAATTATATTACAAAATATCCATGAAAAGGAGAAAAATAAAAGGCTTAAGTTAGTCAATGCAACTTCACTCCCAAACCTCTGTGAGAAAAGAAAAAATATATTACCTAAGCATGTGCGGTACTCTTCATTGTTACACCTAGGAAATGTAAACGCTAAGACAGAGAATGTCTCTTCATTACCAAATCTCTGTAAAAGAGAGAGTCATATTGACGTCTGTGAGAACGAGCTTGTAAACCCTACTGGAGGCCAGTTCTCTTCGGAGTTTATAGACAATAATTTACTCCGGCAAAATAGAATTCCTTCTCCCGTGAGCACCAATTCATTGCTTAATTTATTCAAAGAAGACACAGATATATCGGCAACAGATTTTTCATCGCGTTTGTTATTAAGTGAAGGCGGCTCTTCTCGATTAATTTTCAGTGCAGAAAACAGAACTTCTTCACAATTGATATTTAGTGATGAATGCTTTTCGTCGAGTGAAAGTAATTGTAACTCGTATAGTTGGAGTGAGTGTTCTATTTGTATGTATCCCTGCATTGTACCATTTGGAGCTCGTAATTCACAGCTGACCAATTTGTGCGATTCGTTGGATCTCTTCACAAGTACAGATGACTTTACGTCAACTTACTTATCAGCAATGGATACAAGTGAAGCTGACTCCTTTGATAATGAACTGACGATGGCCACTCTTTAGTTACACCGAACTTGTGAGAGTTATTTCATCTTCCTGCTGTTCACAACACAATGCCAGTGTATATTCAAATTCTGACAATTAATAAAAACGCCTGTTTCTAAAACGTCAAAGAATAGTAATTATTTCGGTAATGCTGGAATATAGTTACCCAACATCATCTACAACATCTTTTTATCCAGGTTAAACAGCGTCAGATTTCCTAATGTTTGTTCATTGCCATTTATTTGCTCCTAAGTACAGACGTCATCCAGGCAGCGAGACGTCTTCCAGGGCATCTGTTTTTGAATGATCGAGAGGTAATTTTTGGCTATATACTCTTCTAGTCGGCGTACTACATGGCCATGCCACCTTAAGTTTTCCTCAGCTAAGCATAAGGAACCTTATTTCGAAATTGAACGTTGAAAGTTACCTCGTATTGACTGTGGAATTGTGATGTGTTCATCGCGAAGGCTAGGGACACACCAACCCGCGCCTGGAAGTTCCTCTATTTACGTTTATAGCCATATAGTGTAAATCGTGCGACATTTTCCGTGCCAGTCGCGTCAAGAGACTCTGCCATTGGATGAAATTTATGAAATATGGCGTCACTCCCAGAATTCGATGCAGATAGATGCCATTGCCAACGATAAATACACGTGCGAATTCTGACACCTTATAACTTACTTCGCTCGGCGTATATGCTGAAAACAATGCCATAATGATAAACGAACCAACCCGATATCAACAAAAGAGCAGTGACTACCCGTACTCTCGCAACTTGCCGAGGTAGGCTCATCTGTCATGGCTACTGCACCCATATACAAGTGTTACCATCATTCCTTAATGTTTCACCTTATCTGCCCTGAAAATGTGAGGACTCTCAGCCCAATATGAAAGAATCCTCAATCCTGTTACACTGACACAGGCACCTCAACAATATACTCGGTAAACCCCCTACGGGTGGAAATGTTGGATCTTCCACGATATATCCCCTGCTTGTCGTAAGAGGTTACTAAAAGGAAGACCGCAGCGGCTCAGTAGATTTGGAGCATGGGCTGGAGTCTGCCATTGCTTCCACTTGTGCCAATCTCCTCACGTTCATATTTTCGATCTGTCTATCCTTGGTCAATACTTGTCCTCTTCCGACTCAGAGAGTATTAGGTTTGCGACGCTTAGCAAGTCTTTCATTTTCACGTCCAGCGTAGTCCTTCCCTTTCTATTTCCGAGATTTTCAGTCTTCCATATGCCAGATCTCTTTAATTTTCTTTCTGATTAATGTTAAGAGGAAATGATTGCACAGTTGGACTTCCTTTTAAAACAATAATCACCACTACTATTACCATCACTACCACCTTACGGGGCAAGATATCAAATAATAATAATTTATTTATTCATTTACAGAGTTTACGCCCACATTGGAGCACTTAAATCAGACTACAACAAATTTGTCTTCCTTTTCTTCTCCCAAAAAGTCTTGAGTCTGGTTGACCTGGCTGCCCTCTCCGCATCCGTTATAACATATTGTTTCCTCTGTACAGTGGTCAGAGGAAGCCTGATGCATTTATTCTTCAAAATACTTTTCTCGCCTCTGTTTTCTATGGTTTGCATGGTAATATTCAACTCCTCCAAATCACTTTGAACTTCTTTAAACCAATTGTTTTTTGATTTACTATTCCAAAAGTAATTAAATAATTGTTTTAAAACTCTGTTATCTCTTAATCGAAATATATGACAAAAAAAGGCAATTTTTCTTTTTCTCATCGTGTCTGTGATGGACTCACTTTCCCGATAGATAACCTCATTAAATAATAATAATAATAATAATAATAATAATAATAATAATAATAATAATAATAATAATAATAATAATCATCATCATCATCATCATAAACCACCTCCAGTTGCCCCAGAAGTGGTGTACGAACTCCATCTCGTTCTGTCCTTGTACCACTCTTCTTCCACGAACTTGCTCCAACTGTTACCTCTCTGTAGCACATCCTTCTTCTCTAAATCAACCCATTTTCTTCTCGTTCTTGCCCACAAATTCCCTCCCGTTCGTTGGCATTCTCTTTATGTGACCAAATCACTTCCATGTTATTCCTGGATCTTGTTGAGGAGAGAATGTCCTATTCACATTTCTCTAAATTTCTCATTCCTGATCTTTTCCTTCCTGGTTTCCCGTACCATGGTGCGTGGGAATTTAATTTCAGCTGCCTGGAGTTTAGTATTATCCCATTTTCACACCAGGCATATGCTGGGGCTGTACCTTAATTAAGGCCACGGCCGCTTCCTTCCCACTCCTAGCCCTTTCCTGTCCCATCGTCGCCGTAAGACCTATCTGTGTCGGTGCGACGTAAAACAACTAGCAAAAAAAATGTATTATCCCTGTTGGTCAGTGTGGTGGTTTCAAAACTACCATGGTCGCCTTACGAGAAGTCGCGTGGATGAGGGATAAGGGGTGCGAGAGGGTAAACATGGCTGTCGCCCATGCGCCTGGCGCAAGTCTCAAGGCCTGACAATAAACATCGGTTCCATACGCAGTGACTCTTCTGAAATGAGATGCTCTTCTGAAGCTTCAAAGTGGTAGTGCAATTGTGCTTTAGTTACACATTTAGCCTACTATAATATTATAAGTATTGCATATGAACAAGTTAATAGTGAACATGCATCTGTTTCAGAGAGTTCACACTGACTGTCATGACGAATGTTTGTACCTTAGTATAGTATCCGTTACTCGTGCTGTACTTACTATGGTCGTCTGACGAGAAGTCGTGTTGGTGCGGGGTAAGGGGTGCGAGGGGTAAGCATGGCTGCTGCGCATGCTCCAGTCTCAAGCCTCAAGGCCTGACAATAAACACATTTCCCGTCCGCAGTGATTCTTGCGAACTGAGTTGCTGTTTTGAAGTTTGAAAATGGTAGTGCAATTGGGCATTAGTTACACATTTATTGCAAGTTCACCATAATTGACAGTTTGGTAATGAACAAGTATTTGTTTCAGAGAGCTCGCACTGTCTATCACGACTAATGTTTGTAGCTTAGTGTAGTATTCATTATTATCGGCACACTTTATCTTGGTGCATTTGTGTACGGGAGTGAGGAGTAAGGAGGGAGCTGTCCCGGTTCCGGTAGTGCTGCCAACTGAATGAAAATGAAATCTGAATTGAATCAAGAATATGATCGATCGATATGAAGTTTCTAAACCGTTATTATATTAAGCCAATAACTGTGTCACATACACATTATATAACATTTCTCGATGCGAATCTTGTTCCTAGCATGAATTCTATAGTTTGGCTTTGCTGTGTAAACAAAAACAGTACTGGTACGAAAAGTGTACGCCAGATGTCGCACAGCGATGCTTAAGCGATTCTTAGTTTGTGTTTCAAAGGTTGCCAGTACGAATCTCGAAGATTGCCGAGGTCGACCGATTCATCACTAGGGTGTAAATGCACCAAGATAAAGTGTGCCGATAATACTCGTGCCGTACCTACAAGCTACCGCGATTTCTCGTCAAATGGTGATAGTACAAGATGCCGCAACTTCTCGTCAGACGCAGATAGTACAAGCTGCTGCAACTTCTCGTCAGGAGCAGATAATACAAGCTGCCGCAACTTCTCGTCAGACGCAGATAGTACAAGCTGCTGCAACTTCTCGTCAGGAGCAGATAATACAAGCTGCCGCAACTTCTCGTCAGACGCAGATAGTACAAGCTGCCTTAACTTCTCGTCAGAAGCAGATAATACAAGCTGCCGCAACTTCTCGTCAGACGCAGATAGTACAAGCTGCCTTAACTTCTCGTCAGGAGCAGATAATACAAGCTGCCGCAACTTCGTGTGAGACGCAGATAGTATGTGATAGCAAGCAAAATGCTTCGAACTTGTGCTACGACTGGGTAACTTGATGAAAACTGAAAATTAATGATGAAAAATGTGTTAATATCTCGATCTGCCCAAATGAACGTGAGCTTACCCACAGGTATGAAATAACCGACACTCTACTGAAGGCTGTTACTCAGGTCAAAGATCTTGGAATAATTCATGATAGCAAACTAAATTTCTCTTTTCATACTGACCAAGTTCAATCTCGTGCCATGAGGTCTCTTGGACTTTTGTTCAAGTTTACTGAAATTCGTGACTTAAACGCTCTTAAATTATAACTCTGTACTTAATATTCTTCCTATCATTGATTTCTGCTCCCCTGTATGGTCATCAGCTGCCCCCACAAATGTCAATAAATTTAACTGCGTGTTCTCATTCTTTGCGTACATTGTGAACACCCGTAACCCCTAGCTGAGACAGTATAGTACCAACCAAATTCTGTCATATTTCAACATCTTGGACCTGAGTAAACGTCTACAGTACATAGCTTTATGCTTTCTTCGCAGAATTGTTAATGGTACTCTTAAATGCACATCTTTCTCATCTCATTTCCTGTTACATGTTCGTCATCGTAGGATCCAAAATAGACCACTATTCCATATTCCTTGTGTGCGCCTAACACTCCAGTAACACTCCATATCCTGTTGCTTTCCCACAACAGCAAATGCCCTGCATGAAAGAGATATCCTCGTTCCTTATCATCTCTTCAAAATCAAACTGAAACGTATACTAGAGGAATAGGCTCTCGATTCTCTATTGATAACCTGGCGAGGACATTGCTAGTGACACGAACATATTATACATGTTTTTACTCCTTGTTATTTAATGTTTAAAGACCTTAAGTCCCTTCTTTGTTAAATTCTATTGTTTGTTTTCTTACTGTTAATATTTTATATTATTATACCATCAGTATAAAGTCTTCGTACCTGTATCTGACTACTGTTAAATAAATAAATAAATAAATAAATAAATAAATAAATAAATAAATAAATAAATAAATAAATAAATAAATAAATAAATAAATAAATAAATAAATAAATAAATAAATAAATAAATAAATAAATAAATAAATAAATAAATAAATAAATAAATAAAAAATGTAAGAATGAGTTTGAAAATGAGCAGTTATCAGGTACCATTAGTGTCCAGCTCCATGGCTAAATGGTTAGTGTACCGACCTTTGGTCCAGAGGATCCCGGGTTCGATTCCCGGCCGAGTTGGAGATTTTAACCTTAAATGGTTAATTCCCGTGGCTCGGGGACTGGGTGTTTGTACTGTCCGCAACATCCCTGTAACTTACACACCACACACAACACTATCCTCCACCACAATAACACGCAGTTACCTACACATGGCAGATGCCGCCCACCCTCATCGGGGGGTCTGCCTTACAAGGGCTGCACACGGCTAAAATAGACACACGGAATTATTATTATTACAGTATTAGGTACCATTAGTAAAATTAGAAGTTGCTCGTTGCTTGAGCGTTCCAAGGATTTTCCGATATCTATTCTTGGAGGTGAACTGAATCTTTAATACCAGTACATCTTTTTCACATCCTAGAATTTATGTATACTTATTTCTTGTATTTTATTTAGCTTTTTAGATCATGTATTATTTTATTCACATTCCTGACATGTGTCTCAATTGTATAGCCATTCCCTTCTTCGAGACTTTCTTCATTCTTCCAGAAAACGAGAAATATCCCCTTTTAAATGGAATTTCAACGATGAAGTCAAGATTCATTAGTATAATAGATTAAATGCAATGTTTAACACATTTCTAAGTTTTTGACCCGAAATTACAGACTATTTTCAGGTAAGTTATATTAGAGACGTTTAGCCAGCAGGAATACCTTCTTAAAAATGTAGCTTTTTATCGGCACTATGACATTACCTGTTGTTAGTTTTACTAATAGTCGGCAATGTTTATTGATGCTGAACATTACAGGCTTTCCGCCCAAATGCATGTTCCCGTAACAAAGAAAAAAAGAAAAGAAAGAAAACCAACAATATTTTTGTTGTTATTTTATTTTTTATTTATTTATTGCTTTGTAAAGGGAACATGTATTTTGGCGGAAAGCTTGTAATGTTCAGCATCAATAAACATTGCCGATTATTAGTTTTACATCCCAATAACTAAGTTACCGTTATTGCTTTTAAGACTTATAAGAATAAAAATAAAAGTTCATCAAGAACGAATTTCATATGGTATGGGTTAGAGCAAGTTTTTTTTTTCCATAGGTCTGTCTCTGTTTCACTTTTGATAGCATGGAAGTGATTCAGGTATGAGAGATGCTGGTAACGCCGCTCCTTATTTATGTCTGTGCAGGGGCGTACCGAAAGTGATAGGGCAAAAATTAAAATTCGAGCCCTCTAAAATAAAATTAAAACATATGAATAAAAGCAAACCCAACCCAACCCCACGGCGCAACAG
Source organism: Anabrus simplex (assembly GCF_040414725.1). Taxonomy (NCBI): domain Eukaryota; kingdom Metazoa; phylum Arthropoda; class Insecta; order Orthoptera; family Tettigoniidae; genus Anabrus; species Anabrus simplex. The sequence goes on along the minus strand of NC_090265.1, from coordinate 1,030,673,922 downwards.
CTCCGAAGGGTCATGGCTTACGAAACAACCGCTGATCAGCTCAAAGGCAAACCTATGAATAACTAATACAAATTCAATCACAGCAGGAAGAAGTGATGAAATATATTGTCAATTTATAAAGGGATTGTTATTGTACGATTCAAAAAAGTAAAATAAATTTTAATAGGTCTCAACTGCCTGCGTGCTGTAACGGCGAAGCTGCTGAACTGCCAACTATAAGGTCCAATAATTTAAGACTGGCCGGAGGTTTTGGCGTGGGTTATACCTGCCTCATGTTGCCGAGTGGTGAATATAAGTAGTAGAGAAAAGGAACTGGCCACCCTATCTCAAGTAAACTCCTGGCTCAATATGTCGGATTGAGACTCCAATCAGTCTTTGGACTGAGCACTTAACAAATATATTTTATTTAAGAATAAAATAATATTATATTAACTGAAATTAAGTACCCATAAGCATAAGTAAGGTTTATTTTTTGTGATACCTGAAGCCATCTCTTTCCAGTTCCCACTCAGTTAATTTATAACTGTAAGGTTCTTCAGTCTGCCGAAACTAATTTTGAATACAACATTTATAACTACCTGAAAAGAAACAACTTAATTAATCCTGAAAAATAAACAACTTAATTAACAGTCATAAAATAATAAGTAGGTCTCTCTGCTGTGCTTGTACTCACATTGAATTTTCGTGAAACTGAACCATGCGGCGTGCCTTCTGTGACGCGAAGGTATTGATGATGCCACTGACATCGATACTGAGGAGGCTGAGTTCACTGAGTCTGTCTTGGGTCATAGAATTTCGTAGACAGTTCTTTATAAGTTTCAGCTTTTAAAAAATATCTTTCGGCCGAAGAAACAGTAACAGGAATAGCCAAAATAATTCTGAAACGCTAGCAGCTACAATCGAATTATCTTTGTTAAGTCACCTACAGAGGTTAAGAGGCTATTTCTTTTCTCAAAGCATTTCTGAAACCCACTACTTGGTTTGGGAATTCGCTGGACAAATCTTCGTTGTATTCATTTTGAAGACCCGCTACTGCATTATGAATCTCTTCTTCGGAAGCAGAACTTAGAAATTTTGGGAAAATAATTTTGAGTAACTGGTGAAAATTATGCACACGCTCAAATCGGTTCTTTAATTAGACTACAGCAATGTCCAAACAGCCGTTAAAAACAGTGCCTCTAAAATATATTTTTTGATTTACTAGCCCCTCATTCTGACACAGTTAATCAAAATGTCTTTCACTTTTCTAATTCTTTTATTTTCAAATTGTAGTGGAATACTTCAACATTTTTACAAAAAAGAATGTAGCTGATGACATTGCTTCTTAAAAATTATTTCGCTAGCAATACAAATTTTCAGCTGCATTCTGAATAAGAAAGCACGCTTTATCAAGCTCTATATTTTTAGACTGTAAAATTTGTGATGCTAAATTAGTACATTCTAGAATCTTCTCTAATTGTTTTTTCAAACCAACAGCTTGTTCTATTTCATTTTTGTTAGATATTAATATTATTTTTGACAGAGCCTTAAGTACGTCGGCTTAATCTTAACGCAGGGCTTTAATAGACTGGTATCTGGAAGACCAATGTGTTGGGC